>NC_040034.1:189637-439547 GCF_000972845.2 Larimichthys crocea | reverse complement strand
AGAAGAGAGCATGATCAAGGATAGGCTCCTGAATTTTTCTGAACACAGCATACGGTACAAGCGGCAAGAGGCAGTTGTCAAGACACATGTGTTGTGGTACCTGTGCATGAGGAGTCGCTATAATTTATCTTCTGATAGTGATAAGAAGATTTTTCCAATATGTTGGCAACACGCATATCAAGGTGACATGATGACAGTTTGTGCTTTTGTTGTGGTGTCAGATTTCTTTAGTCACTACAGGGTAGAATGCAAACTGTGGAAAACAACAAGAGTATCGCTGCGCATAAATAGCGAAATAACAGCTTCAGTTGTACCAAGATTGCCCATTCGAGGAGCAGTCCCTTGTCCCTTGAGAGGGAAAAAATATTATATGGCCTTATGTGCAGTGGTGAAGCCCTGATTGTCCCTGAGATGACGTGGAGGCTGAATTCGACCCTCGTTCGTGTGTAAATGCCATGCAAACGGTCCTAAAATCTGTGTGAGCTACTTTCCTGTTTTTAACATCATTTTTAGCGCATAATTTGATTGAGTGAGGTCAGATTAGGTCAATACTGGTCCAACCTACAACTCCGAATTACCATGAGTGGAAGCAACTCTCCTCTAAAAGAGGCACCAAACCGAACCACCATCACCTTCATAGAGCTTCATGAAGGGATTTATGGTAAGGCAGTTGCAGGGGACTGACCTGCGAGTTTGAGCTAATCAAATCGTGATCTGAGCTTGGAGAAGCCCTGTTGTTTCCACGTTCACGAGGACTCCGCCACCAACAACGGCTCCACCTCAAGAGCGTGTCCTCCGAGTGGCGTCCTTCCACAAGGAAGCATACGAGTGACAAGGGCGCGGGTCCGGCGCTAGTGATCTTCGGTGGTCCTTGCCAAGTCTGAATGGGGATGTGGACGCAACATCGAAGTCTCGCATTCAGTCTGTACAACAAACCTGCAAACACAGTCTCAGCATGGGACAGCGCGCCAGCGTGGACCAGCGCAGGTCTCGTGAGAGAGACGTGCAAGAACAACACCAAAGTTGTGAGAATGTCGGGAATTGAACTGGGAGGACTCTTTTTATGGAAGGTTACAATAATTGTACTGTAAATGTCGTCAATCATGCTCGCCCAGTATAGTTTCTCGTTCTGTGTTTGTTTTGTGAGGGAGTTGGTTCAGAGTGCAAGCCTGAAGACGGGTGTGTTGAGAGTCTACAGGGTAAACACGCGATTTGGCATGGAAAAGGACTACTGCAACTTTGTCTACAAGCGGTCCCAGTTGGAGAAACCTTTTGAGGTCTCCTCCACACACACACTCTCACACCCCACTCTTAGGTTTCACCTCATTGGCTAGGATCCTGAAATACTTGATATTAATGTTAGTCTCCCATGGTTTTATCCTTTTTAACCCAGCTTGATGGAAAACAATTTCAGTCCATATGGAAAACCACGTGGAACCCAAAGCCAATAAAACTTATTTCTTCCACTTTTTTTTTCTCTGTCTCCTGTTCCCTGCATCTTCTCTCCCTCCTCTCTCTGTCACTCTGTCACGTTTTCTTCCTGCCTCCTACCTCCCGCGCAGACTTTCATCGACCAGGTACCAACCTCCCAGAATGCCCTGCACGACATGCCTCAGTGGTTCATGGCAGCAGCTGCGCGGGGATGTGGCCAGACACTTCATTCAGGCTGGAACTTCCCTAAGTACTGTACATGCACAATACTGGTGTACGCGGACAAAACACACGCAAGGATGTAGAGCTGGTTTAAAACTAAATAAACTCATTAAACTAGGATTTATGAGTTGATGCTGAATGTTGATTGTCCAAAGTAGTAGCTAACTAATGTCAAAATTTAAGTGGAGCAAAGTCACAATTTGTAGGACTTAAAAAAATAGGAAATGATGACAATAAAGTCTTTGGAAGGTGTGAGTTGGAACATTGGAAAAAAACACTTAATCCACACTCCAGGCTTTAAATGGCATCATCATCTCCTCCCCCTCTTCTCCTGTTTTTTAACTCTTCCATTCCTCCTCTGACTCTATATTTACCCTCATCGCCATAATTCTCCAGATCATGAAGCCAAAGTATCGCTCTCTGTCTTACCATTCCTGCTGCCCAAGTCTCACTCCACCTGCCAATGAGCTCAATACACAAGTGCCTGACTGTGTCGATGCCAAAGTGCAGGTAAGGAGAACTAAATGCAGCGAGTACCCTGTTGTTTTTCTTCTAGTAATTCTACAAATGAGAACCAACTGTTCCACCAACCCTGAAAAGAACCGCTGCTTTAAAATAAATAAAGAGAAACAACAGGAAGCAATAACCTCCCACTTTCCCGTCATATTTTCCACATGCTGGTCTGCAAGCAACAGCTGGAAAAAGATAAAAGAGACACGCTTTTTTTTTTTTTAGCCCAAACTGACCTCTGAGTGAAATGCTTGACTAACATAAGAAGGCACGAAGGTCCTTTTTGTTTTGTTTGTTCGTTTGCTTTTTCTCTTTTTCATTTATCAAGTCTTTGTATGTTTTTCCCCTCAGTCAGCGCTGGTGTTAGTTTGATCGGATTACTTCAAGATTAGATTAGATTAGATTCAACTTTATTGTCATTACGCATTGAATACATACAAGGCCAACGAAATGCAGTTAGAGCATCTAATCAAACAGTGCAAAAATCGAAGTGCAATATATACAGTTATAATGCATATTACAGAGCGCGAAGGCATAATATGTAGAGATTATGCCCTTAAAGGGCAATTAAAATAGTTAACAGAGTGCATGATACAGATGTAACTAGACTAATATTCACATATATTACAATGCCTGAACTATTACAGTACAATTATGTATGTATTTTTTTGTTTTGTTGTTTTTTTAAACCGAGTATGAACAGCTGTGCTTTCCAGGGGGACATCTTTTGGCGAGAGTTCAATAGGGTGATAACTGAGGGGAAGAAGCTGTTTCTGTACCTGCTGGTTTAGTCAAAAAATGTAATCAGTTTACGAACGTGGGTTGAATTAATCTAATCTAAACATTCTAATAGAAAACAATGCATGCTTGTTTCTAACGGTGATTGCTTAAAGATGTATTCACACGTCTGTTACTGATTACTTATGCAACCTAGCTTTGTTGGAACTGTTGTCAACTCATCTCTTCCATGTTCTTATGTATGTATTTCCTATACGGGAAAAGACTAGCCGCACAAATTCATGGGTTCCATGACGGCATGATGCACCTTTTAGTAAAACCTCTTTTTAAAATCCTATTTCTGTGCGTACAAGGTGCTGCGGTCATCAGCGAGATTGGTCGGCAGGCATAAAGTACCACGAGGAGTCCTCCATAAGCTACATCCAGGTCATCGCTAAGAGCAAACACTACATCTACTAGAGGTACGCTGACAGACGAGGCCAGGGAATGAAGAGAGAAGGAGAAGGTTGTGATGTGAAATTGTTTGAGGTTTGCTTAGAAGTCTGTATTGAAATCGCTGCCACGAGATCGTCATTTGTCTCATTACGCTTGTGACAATCGATTTCAGGGATGAAATGCTTCCTCTGCTCTGCGCCAGAAACAATCTGATTGCTCTCATGTGTGTACGGTGTCTTTTCCTTTCAGAACCGTTCTTCATCAGCTGCGCCGACAACAGGAGGTCTCTCAACAAGATCGGAGACGCCATCATCATCGAAAGGATCATCCGAGCGCAACAAGTACTTCCCTTTGTTTGCTTGAACCCGCTTGTTTACTTAAGTCATACTTGTGGTCAGCATCTACTGTTATGCCTTGATGATGTTCCATATGTTGTTTGCTCACAGGGAGGGTAAGAAGTACGTGTCTATGTCGTCACCCCTCTGCTTCCTGGATTTGAAGGAGACATCACCACGGGAGGAGGAACGCCCTGCAGGCTGTCATGCACTTCACCTACAGGTGACCCGCCGTCAACTTTGATGTGGTCCGAGTTTAACTACTGAAAGAGGAACAGTGAAGGGAAATGAGAAGCTCAGAGCGGAAAAGTGTCTTACAATTCAGACTGTTATTTTCTTCAAGTTGATTCAAGTCTAGTGCGTACTTTGTAAATTCATGCACTTTCTGATGGGTTTTTATCTCCCGCCTCCTAGAACCATGATCAGAGGAGACCACTCCATCATCTCCCAGCTGAAAAAGGAGAGTAAGTACAAGAATGAACTGGAACATTCGATATTTTGATGTCTGATATAAAGATTAGAGTTATTAAAATGATAAATATTATTCTTAAATTCTCCAAATCAATAACTCTTATGTCTTTTCTCTCTCCTCTCCTCCACCCAGTGGACGACCAGTGGATGAACTGACATCTCCTTCGCCGGTCTGCGGACTCACGCTGAGCTGGAGGGACGCCTGGTGACAGAGCTCATCTACGTCCACAGCAAGATGCTCATCGCTGACGACAACACAGTCATCATCGGTCAGTCTCCCGTCTGCTTTTTGTCGTCACCTTCTGTCTTCTCGTGTCGTTTTTTTTTTTACCAGCTACTATTTGAGGCTCTCTGCCGTGACACCATCGCATGTGATAATCTTAATAAATCTGGCTTTATTACTCGATCTGCCACATGCGTGGCGGCTCAGCACACAAATACTGTTTGGATATGTGTGGTGAAGTAGCTCTGCGGCGCCCTCTGCTGGCTGATAAGTGGCAGCACATGCTCTTGCTGGCAGCAACAATGAACAAATGTGAATCCTTTTTAAATATCACTGTAACTTTTCTCTCTAAATGGGTATTGACTGATTGATAACCAAAAAATCAGCAAGTCAAATGAAGGCATTAGATCGTGGCATTTGGTCCCATATGCTTTAAATGTGTTACAAGAACCCATGGTCCGTTATGTTTCTCTCAGGTTCTGCTAACACAACGACAGGAGCATGCTGGGTAAACCGCGACAGCGAGGTGGGGTGATCTGAGGATTCGGAAAAGGTTGCCGCGGTGATGGAGGACAGAGTATGAAGCCGGACCCTACGCACTTCAGCTTCGCCTCGAATGCTTCAGGTTTGTGTGTGGAACGAGAAACAGAAAGAACACGTTTGGATCTATTGGAAACATTGTGAAGTGTGGAAGGTTTTGTTGTTATCCTGATATTATGGATTCTAAAGGCAAAGCAGAGCACTTTGAGTATAACCACTTGACAAAGTTAAAATGTCCGTGTTCCCTGTTTCTCTCTGAAAAGGACTATCCTAGGAGGCCACACGGACACCGGTATTGACCTGTCTGACCCCATCAGTGATCGCTTCTATAAGGAGGGTGGATGACCACAGCTGGCCGCAATGCCCCATTTATGAAAGGTATGGGTGGACATAAAATGAAATCATCAGGCCAGATGGTGTTAAAAACATTTTGAACCATCGTCCGCGATCAGTTCAGAACTAAAGAAACCTCTTGAAGCCTGCATTAGTCAAACGAAGGGCCGTGACACTGTGTGTGTGTGTTTTCCCTGCAGGTGTTCCGCTGCCTCCCTTCGCCCTGGTGAGGAACATGTCGAGCTGGACAGTACAGTCCAAACCGGGTTTTGGCCCAGACCGACAAGACCCCGCTCAGGAGGAGCTGCGCAAAATCCGTGGGCTTCTTGGTCCAGTTTCCTCTTGACTTCCTGTCTGAGCAGAACCTCATGCCCTCTTTTGGAACGAAGGAGGCCATGGTCCCACTGAGATCTGGACATAAAGGACGTGTTACCACTTGTCAGCCACTTGCACACTCGTCTGAAACTGTTTTTTTCTTGACCACATGAGTGAAGCATCTGGATTGTGGTTGTCATTGTGATTTGGACGAGATCGCCCTCAATCCGGAGATGAGAGGCAGTTTCATGAGGATCGATATGACTTCAGATCTGTTTCTGCTGAAAAAACACTAAACTGTACAGCTTCTCGGGTAAGCGCCAAGTTTTTGGGACGTATGAAGAACAAAAAGAAATCACACTCATGGACAACATTTCTGATTGTACGTGACTGCAAGCTGTGGAGATGGGGAAAGAAAGGCACATGAACTTTGGGGTTTGGGAATCAAACTCGGGGCTTAGACCTTTGGACTGTTGGAAAGCTCACAAGACAGCGAGGATTTCTAAGGGACCAGGATGAGGCCGTAGTAAAACTTTTGACAGTGATGCTGAAAAAACATTCAGCTACGATCTTCAGAAACAAAAAACGCAAAACACATGCTGTGTTTTACGCGTTTCGTGATGTGTGCTCGTAAGGTGCGTCAGTGCTATGTACGCTGTTTTGTGAGCTGCTCACAAATCCAGAACACATGCTCAGAGAACATTTTACTGTCCGCACAGCGGTGCATGATTAACTAACTGTGCTCAAACCTTGTTATTATGATTGCTATATGCATGTACCATCACATCTTTATAAAAAGAAAAAAAAACCCTCAGAGACATCAGATTTCCTGTTTTTGACAGATATCACGGTGGTCAGGTCTGAACTTTTCTGAGTGTTGTTCCTTGAGTATTTAGCTCAATTATTTTCTGAAGGATAAGTAGAAAAACGTTATCTGAAGGAGTATGATCTACGGCTTACAGTGTAAAACAGACAATCGGCCCATAAATAATCAAAGTAGTCGTTTCGTCTGCTCAGCAGGGGGGGCTAAGCTTCTTAGGAATACAGTTTGTTCACGGCTGTGAGAGGTCAGAGCGGGCCATCTTCAGTTTTTGCCAGTGCTGTAAATAACGAGACGAAGTATATTATTAGGATGGCACATGGCAGTTTTATTAGAAATTCTCAGTGTGCAATCAGCACGAACTGAAGCAGGTACGAGGGTAATTCTTTGGAAACACGTAAGGAAAGTGATATAGGCTTTAGTAAATAAGAACAGGTCGGTTCCTTAGAATTCCATTACTATCAAACCGGTGTTGTGGTTTGTGGGAAAAAGTCTGGAGTTAATTCCATCATGATTTGGTGAATTAGGGCCAGTGGTCATTTAGATCACGTCATATAAGGAGGATTCGTTGGAAACAAACAAGGAAGCCAACGAAGCTTACATTAATAAGGAAGGAAAAAAAAACCTGTGTGTCTGACGCACTTTAGGCATTCTAGTTCACATCTCTTGCATGATCAATTCCTCAGGTTCTCAGCAACTACTTGGTTGGCACAGAAGACTTGTGTGGACATGATTCATGAGCTGTCTCTAAGTAGTTATTACATATCTGGGTGTCACTGCATTGCATTGCATTTGTCGAATTCAGTGAGATTCTGGGGCTGGAAAAAAAAAAACCTTCTTTCCTTCTTCTCCTCGTGGCAGAGGAAGAATATTCCCATCATTGTTTCCACTATATTCGACTGTCATTTTCGCTGACCAAATGAGGATAGGCCATATCATCTATACCACTCCTCCCCCAGCGGATGAACTTACATCTCTTCACTTGTCTTCTAGCTTCGTCTTGTGTACAGCGGTCGTCCCGGCTATTTCTCTCTCTGTCTTGTGGTGACAGATTTCTATTAGGTGCATTAAAAAAGTCCTTTGAAATGATGTAAATGATGAAAGTAGAATAAAAAAAACAAGTATTTTCCATATAGCATGCAGCTGATGTCAGAGGCAAAGCCTTCATATGGAGGTACAGTTTGATGTTGCTTGTTATGTTTCCCTTTCCTGGGAGCTTTTTACCAGAGTGGAAATAAAATTCACATTCTCAAAGCCGGTAAGTCAGCCTGTATCGGTCATGGAGAAATTTAAAATTTTATAGAGATTGTTATTGTATTGTCATAATTTGTATGTGTGTTTTAAATCTTTTTTTTTTATATCTGTCACCAGTAATCACATGTGTTGTTTAAACACGAGCCTCCTCCGAATGTGAAGTTAAAGAACCCTCCTTAAGAATCCAGCCCCGCATCAGTTATTTTCATTTCCCATGAAACAGCAACAAACCCTCCGTGTCAATCACTGGCTTAATTATAGAAGCAGACAATAAGCATATGTGTGGAACTGCTAATGAAATATTGATTGTTTTTTTTTTTTTTTTTTTTATATGGGACCAGGGATCTGACGAATGTTAAAGTTACGAAGTGATAATGTTTGGAAACTTTATGCGCTTTGAAAAAAAAATCAACCGTTTTCTTTTTTATTGGTTTTGACAATATTGCCTGTATTGTTTTCCCTTGCTGTATATTTTAGATTTAATCATTTAAACGTTCTTGAAACATTCTTTTTTTTTTTTGTAAGTATGGCATGGTTTGTGTAGATGGTTGGGGATTGTAACTAAACCTTCATCATAACCATCATGGCAGCAGTCTTTTCTATCGTCTGTAACCTCTGGCCTCAGTTTACTGTTCTTGCTTCCACTTGTTTCTGTACAACATCTCTTTTCACAGTTGAAAGCATTTCTAATTCTTTTGTCCGTTCCTTTAATAAAATGTAACTCATAATTTAAATGGCAACATAAAATATTTATCTTTTTTTTATTATTATTATAAATCCATTGGAGATAGATAGATAACAAGTATACTGTGAGTGCAGCTAGCCATACTTCATAATCTCATATGTATGAACTCTATTTATATTGAGAATCCTGCATATGCGGCATCTTGATCTATCTATCTTATCTATCTATCTATCTACATCTACTATCTATCTCATCTATCTATCTATCATCATCTATCTATACGTCTATCTATCTATATCTATCTAGTATCTATCTTTATCTCTATCTACTAGTCAAACAAGATCTCAATCTAAGTTCTATTCATGTTTAAAAATAAAACTTTGTTTTAAGCTTTTTTTAACACATATGTATTTTTGTACAGGAGACTTATTCCAGCTGGTTGGTTGAAGAACCAGTCACAATAACTTCATGTGATAACTTCTTATTCTTAAAACAATTTAACTTAGTAATATATAGTGAGGGTAGACTGTTTTAAAAAAATCTGTTAAGCCTCTGTGATTGTCCAGGCTGTCTTACTGTAGCCAAAATAATTCATAGAGCGACATTTTTGCGAAAAAAAAATCCTATGAGTCAAATTCATCTGAACTTTTATTGTGTTTTGTCACAGATAAGACTGTGGAGAATAAAAAATAATAAATAAGATCATGGCCACTGCAAGAGTTTAAAATAGGTGCGTCGTGCGGTTGACATGCGTAAGAGCATGACCGGGAGATGGTGGGGTGGGGCAAAAAAAAAAAAAAAAAAAGAATAACTGTAATTTTAGAGGCTAAGAATGTCTTTGAGAAGATAATAGTTCAATTTTGCGATAGTTGTTTCTTCCAGTAGTTTCTTCCTGGGGTCAAGTGGAACCTCAGTCAGTAGTCCAGTATGTTAAATATGTTGGGAGGATGAGGGTTATTTTATTTCACTATTCTGTGTCTCGCCCCTGACTTTAAGGAAGTGCAATGCTAAATTGCTGAAGTGGCTATTTAGACAAAATTTTATGCTTGTTGTTCAAGATGCACAAAGCCGGATAAATCATAAACTCCCTACTGACTTATTTGGATTTTTATGGTTAATAGTTTTTCCAATCAAATTTTTCTCAATGGTTTTCTCATATATATAGTATCAATAATATTTTCACTGCAATTATCCCAAGTACAGCACAAAAGCTATGAAAGGGCAGAACTGCATCAGCAGTTTTATTCAATTTAAGTTTAGAATTACTTTATGAGTGTGAAATGTAGCAGTTTGATTTTTTAATGCTCGTGCGTGCAAAAGGTTGGGTACACTCGGGACAAGTTGCGGTTCATCAAAGGGCTGACACAACCAAATCACACTAGCAGGCGATTTAAAGTCACAGATGTACTGTTAACGTGCAAAGTACAGCATGCACACGGGAGATTCTTCCGTACAGGAGAAGACAGTTACACGCAATACTTCAAATTGTTTTGTCTGTGTTGCAACATGGAGACGGGCGGTGGGTGCGGGGTGTTTTAATGTTTTTATGTGAGCACTTTGTGTTACATGTATTGTCTTGTAAAGTGCTTTGCAGTGCAAGTTAGTTTTTTTTGTCCGTTAAGTTTTTGTGGATTGATTGATGGGAAAAAGCTCAAAAACACAAATCCCTTTCACGCAGTGATAGGTTCTTCAGGTTTTCATGGCATGCAACAGCGATTCTGTGGAAACAAACACACCTTTCACACGCTAAAGAAACAGAAAGTAAGGAATTAGAGTCGGGCTCTAAGGAAAGGTTAAGCAAGTGGGTCAGGTGTTACTTCAAGCCAACATGAAATACTTCTCAATCAACCAGATTATCACAAGTTTTTTCCACTGGAGGATGATTTTTGTGGAAACAGATGGCCTTATGTCTGTGGTGAGTGTTCCTGATGATTTCATCTCTCAATTTCAGTTTCTGTTTTGCATCCAGTTTCAATAAATGGACTATTTGTTATTTGTTTGCCATGGGTCCTAGTTTAAAGTATCATCATCTAATCAGGGCTGTGGGGGGCGACTGCGACTGACCTTCCTAAGATAAGATGACGTTAAGGAAGTGAAGATGTGGAGGAACAAACACAGCTGTCCGATATCAGACTGAAATATATCAGACCCCATGTCCAGATTTTAAAAAAGTGTTTATGCAGCTTAACATGCGGTGAGAGCATGACAGACACTGGTGGTGTGGGGGCAAGCAAGCACAAATGTAATCATATTTGAGGTTGAGATGTCTTTGAGAAGATAATAAGTTCACATTTTGCTGCGATGGTTGTTTTCTACAGGAGTTTTTTTCAGGGTCACAGGAACCTCAGTCAGTAGTCCATTATGTTAAATGTGATGTTGCCCGACTTTTAGGAAGTGCAACACTAAATCGCGGAAGTGGCTGTTTAGACAAACTAATGCTGTTGTTCAAGAGGGACAAAGTGACAGGAGCACCTGACGATAGCAGCAGCCCTGCAGCACCTCATAACTCCAGCTGACATTGATTTTGACCGTGTCATTAAGGTGTTGCTTGTTTCATCAGGTTGTTGTCTAGCTTTTTCTGTCTATGTATATCTATCTATCTATCTATCTATCTACGATCTATCTATCTATCTATCTATCTATCGATCTATCTATCTATATAATATAATATATTATATATATATATATATAGATAATATATATATGAATATATATATATATATATATAGTCTGAATATATTGAATGAAACTTGAATATATTGAAGGAAACTTTGAATATATTGAATGAAAGTCTGAATAATTGAATGAAACCTTGAATATATTGAATGAACTTTGAATATATGGAGTGAACCTTGAATATTTTGAATGAAGTCTGAATATATTGAAAAACCTTGAATATATGAGTGAAACTTTGAATATATGGAGTGAACCTTGAATATATGATGAATGAACCTTGAATATATTGAATGAAACTTTGAATATATGGAGTGAGGACCTTGAATATATTGAAGAGTCTGAATATATTGAATAAACCCTTGAATAATGAATGAAGTCTGAATATATAATGAAACCTTGAATATATGGATGAACCGTGAATATATTTGATATAATCTATATATATATATATATAACATATACATATAAGTAATTAGGCTCTGTCCTTGTCATTCATCAGAGAAATAAATGCTACAAATAGAAGCTCTCAGCGGCAGCAGAGACACAGCGCATCCCTGGTACTCAAAAAAAAAAATTTCCTTACTACTCACTCCATTTTTCAAAGGTAAAGACGTAGTACCTGACAACAACTAGTGGAAACCTGTTTTTATATTATTTTGAAAATAACATGGAGGAGAAAATTGTTTCCCCCCTGCCCCGCAGTGGTTACCCCTGAGGCTGAAAATGAGCATTAGAAAGCCTTTGACACAAGGCTAACACATTTTCATTGAATCTCAGCAGCTAATTCCAAGAGAGCTCCCCACGACATACAAAAAGACACTCTGCAGAGAAGAGACAAAAATGGAGAAGAAAGAAATGAATGAAAATGAATAGATATTGTCAAACGCTCCTGTCATTTGTCGCCCCCTCGTATAGACAGACAGACAGATAGAGCATATATAGATAGAGAGATAGATAGATAGATAGATAGATAGATAGATAGATAGATAGATAGATAGATAGATAGATAGATAGATAGATAGATAGATAGATAGATAGATAGATATACATAGACAGAAAAAGCTAGACAACAACATGATGAAATTCAAGCAACACCTTAATGACACAGTCAAAATCAATGTCAGCTGGAAGTTCATGAGGTGCTGCAGGGCTGCTGCTATCGTCAGGTGCTCCTGTCACTTTGTCCCTCTTGAACAACAGCATTAGATTTTGTCTAAACAGCCACTTCAGCGATTTAGTGTTGCACTTCCTAAAAGTCAGGGGCAACATCACATTTAACATACTGGACTACTGACTGAGGTTCCTGTTGACCCTGAGAAAAAACTCCTGTAAGAAACAACCATCGCAGCAAAATGTGAACTTATTATCTGCTCAAAGACATTCTCAACCTCAAATATGATTACATTTGTGCTTTGCTTGCCCCCACAGCCACCATGTCCTGATCATGCTCTCACCGCATGTTAAGCATGCATTAAACACTTTTTTAAAATCTGGACATGGGGTCTGATATATTAAGTCTGATATTGGATCAGCTGTGTTTGTTCCTCCACACCATTCACTTCCTTAACGTCATCTTATCTTAGGAAGGTCAGTCGCAGTCACCCCCCACCAGCCCCTGATTAGATGATGATACTTTAAACTAGGACCCATGGCAAACAACATTAACAAATAGTCCATTTATTGAAACCGGATGCAAAACAGAAACTGAAAATTGAGAGATGAAATCATCAGGAACACTCACACAGACATAAGGCCATCTGTTTCCACAAAAATCATCCTCCAGTGGAAAAACTTGTGATTAATCTGGTTGATTGACAAGTATTTCATGTTGGCTTGAAGTAACACCTGACCTACTTGCTTAACCTTTCCTTAGAAGCCAGACTCTAATTCCTTACTTTCTGTTTCTTTAGCGTGTGAAAGGTGTGTTTGTTTCCACAGAATCGCTGTTGCATACCATGAAAACCTGAAGAACCTCTCACTGCGTGAAAGGGATTTGTGTTTTTTCAGCTTTTTCCCATCAATCAATCCACAAAAACTTAACGGACAAAAAAAACTTAACATTTGCACTGCAAAGCACTTTACAAGACAATACATGTAACACAAAGTGCTTCACATAAAAACATTAAAACACCCCGCACCCACCGCCCGTCTCCATGTTGCAACACAGACAAAACAATTTGAAGTATTGCGTGTAACTGTCTTCTCCTGTCACGGAAGAATCTCCCGTGTGCATGCTGTACTTTGCACGTTAACAGTACATCTGTGACTTTAAATCGCCTGCTAGTGTGATTTGGTTGTGTCAGCCCTTTGATGAACCGGCAACTTGTCCAGAGTGTACCCAACCTTTTGCACGCACGAGCATTAAAAAATCAAACTGCTACATTTCACACTCATAAAGTAATACTAAACTTAAATTTGAATAAAACTGCTGATGCAGTTCTGCCCTTTATCATAGCTTTTTGTGCTGTACTTGGGATAATTGCAGTGAAAATATTTATTGATACTATATATATATGAGAAAACCATTGAGATAAATTTGATTGGAAAAACATTTAACCATTAAAAAATCCAAATAAATGTCAGTAGGGAGTTTATGATTTATCAGGCTTTGTGCATCTTGAACAACAAGCATAAAATTTTGTCTAAATAGCCACTTCAGCAATTTAGCATTGCACTTCCTAAAAGTCAGGGGCGAGACACAGAATAGTGAAATAAAATAACCCTCATCCTCCCAACATATTTAACATACTGGACTACTGACTGAGGTTCCACTTGACCCCCGAGAAGAAACTACTGGAAGAAACAACCATCGCAGCAAAATGTGAACTTATTATCTTCTCAAAGACATTCTTAGCCTCTAAAATATTTTTTTTTGCCCCACACCCACCATCTCCCGGCCATGCTCTGACTGCATGTCAACCACGCACGACGCACTATTTCAAACTCTTGCAGTGGCGCATGAACTGTATTTATTATTTTTTATTCTCCACAGTCTTATCTGTGACAAAACACAATAAAAGTTCAAGATGAATTTGACTCATAGGATTTTTCTTTTCGCAAAAATATCGCTCTATGAATTATTTTGGCTACAGTAAGACAGCCTGCGACAATCACAGAGCTTAACATTTGTTTTCTTGAAAACAGGAACGTCAACACCAAAGATTTTTTTTAAAAACAGTCTACCCTCACTATATATACTAAGTTAAATTGTGTTAAGAATTAAGAAGTTATCACATGAAGTTATTGTGACTGGTTCTTCAACCAAACCAGCTGGAATAAGTCTCCTGTACAAAAATACATATGTGTTAAAAATAATGCTTAAAACAAAAGTTTTATTTTTAAACATAAATAGAACTTAGATTTGAGATCTTTGTTGACTTAGTATAGATAGATAGATAGATAGATAGATAGATAGATAGATAGATAGATAGATAGATAGATAGATAGATAGATAGATAGATAGATAGAGTTCATACATATGAGATTATGAAGTATGGCTAGCTGCACTCACAGTATACTTGATTTCTATCTATCTCCAATGGATTTATAATAATAATTTTAAAAAAAAGATAGATCATTTTATGTGTTAGCCATTTAAATTATGAGTTACATTTTATTAAAGGAACGGACCAAAAATTAGAAATGCTTTCAACTGTGAAAAGAGGATGTTGTACAGAAACAAAGTGGAAGCAAGGACAGCTAAACTGAGGCCAGAGGTTACAGACAGATGACAGAAAAGACTGCTGCATGATGGTTATGATGAAGGTTTAGTTACAAATCCACAACCATCTAACACAACCATGCCATACATTACAAAAAAAAAAAAAAGAATGTTTCAAGAACGTTAAATGATTCAGAATCTATAAATAATACAGCAAGGGAAAACAATACAGGCAATATTGTCAAAACCAATGAAAAGAAAAACGGTTTGATTTTTTTTTCAAAGCGCATAAAGTTTCCAAACATTATCACTTCGTAACTTTAACATTCGTCAGATCCCTGGTCCCATTAAAAAAAAAAAATCAATATTTCATTAGCAGTTCCCACATAATGCAGTTATTGTCTGCTTCTATGAAATTAATGCCAGTGATTGACACGGAGGGTTTGTTGCTGTTTCATGGGAAATGAAAATAACTGAGCGTGGCTGGATTCTTAAGAAGTGGTTCTTTAACTTCACATTCGGAGGAGGCTCGTGTTTAAACAACACACTGTGATACTGTGACAGATATAAAAAAAAGATTTAAAACACACATACAAATTATGACAATACAATAACAATCTCTATAAAATTTTAAATTTCTCCATGACAGATACAGGCTGTTACCTTAATTTTCTCGGCTTTGAGAATGTGAATTTTATTTCCACTCTGAGTAAAAAGCTCCCAGGAAAGTGGAAACATAACAAGCAACATCAAACTGTACCTCCATATGAAGGCTTTGCCTCTGACATCAGCTGCATGCTATATGGAAAATACTTCTTTTTTTAATTCTATTTTCATCATTTACATCATTTCAAAGACTTTTTTATATGCACTTAATAGAAATCTGTCACCACAAGACAAGAGAGAGAAATAGCCGGGACGACCGCTGTACACAAGACGAAGCTAGAAGACAAGTGAAGGAGATGTAAGTTCATCCACTGGGAGAGGAGTGGTATGAGATGATATGCCTATCCTCATTATGGTCGAGGAAATGACAGTCGATATAAGTGGAAACAATGATGGGAAATATTCTTCCTCTGCCACGAGGAAGAAGAAACTTTTGAAGGGTTTTTTTTCCGACCCCAGAATCTCACTGAAATCGACTAAATGCAATGCAATGCAGTGACACCAGATATGTATGATAACTACTTAGAGACAGCTCATGAATACATGTCCACACAAGTCTTCTGTGCCAACCAAGTAGCTGCTGAGAACCGCTGAGGAATCTGATCATGCAAGAGATGTGAACTAGAATTGCCTAAAGTGCGTCAGACACACGTCAGGTTTTTTTTCCTTCCTTATTAATGTAAGCTTCTGTTGGCTTCCTTGTTTGTTTCCAACGAATCCTCCTTATATGACGTGACCTAAATGACACCTGGCCCTAATCCACCAAATCATGAACGGAATTATCCTCCAGACTTTTTCCCACAAACCACAACACCGGTTGATAGTAATGGAGAATTCTAAGGAACCGACCTGTTCTTATTTACTAAAGCCTATATCACTTTCTTTATGTGTTTCCAGAGAATTACCCTCGTACCTGCTTCAGTTCGTGCTGATTGCACACTTGAGAATTTCTAATAAAACTGCCATGTGCCATCCTAATAATATACTTCAGTCTCGTTATTTACAGCACTGGCAAAAACTGAAGATGGCCCGCTCTGACCTCTCACAGCCCGTGAACAAACTGTATTTCTAAGAAGCTTAGCACCACCTGCTGAGCAAAGACGAAACGACTACTTTGAATTATTTATGGGCCGATTGTCTGTTTTACACTGTAAGCCTGTAGATCATACTCCTTCAGTTTTTCTACTTATCCTTCAGAAAATAATTGAGCTAAATACTCAGGAACAACACTCAGGAAAAGTTCAGACCTTGACCACCGTGATATCTGTCACGAAACAGGAAATCTGATGTCTCTGAGGGTTTTTCAAAGATGTGATTGGTACATGCATAATAGCAATCATAATAACAAGGTTTGAGCACAGTTAGTTAATCATGCACCGCTGCTGGACCAGTAAAATTGTCTCTGAGCATGTGTTCTGGATTTGTGAGCAGCTCACAAACAGCGTACATAGCACTGACGCACCTTACGAGCACACATCGCGAACGCAGTAAAACACATGCATGTGTGTTTTGCGTTTTTTTTTATGAAGTATCAGTAGCTGAATGTTTTTTCAGCATCACTGTCAAAAGTTTTACTACGGCCTCACCCTGGTCCCTTAGAAATCCTCGCTGTCTTGTGAGCTTTTTCCAACAGTCCAAAGGTCTAAGCGCCCCGAGTTTGATTCCCAAAACCCCAAAGTTCATGTGCCTTTTTTTCCCCCATCTCCACAGCTTGCAGTCACGATACACTCAGAACTGTTGTCCATGAGTGTGATTTCTTTTTGTTCTTCATACGTCCCAAAAACTTGGCGCTTACCCGAGAAGCTGTACAGTTTAGTGTTTTTTCAGCAGAAACAGATCTGATAGTCATATCGATCCTCATGAAACTGCCTCTCATCTCCGGATTGAGGGCGATCTCCTTCAAATCCACAATGACAACCACAATCCAGATGCTTCACTCATGATGCTCAAGAAAAACACAGTTTCAGACGAGTGTGTAAGTGGCTGACAAGTGGTAACACGTCCTTTATGTCCAGATCTCAGTTGGGACCATGGCCTCCTTCGTTCCAACAGAGGGCATGAGGTTCTGCTCAGACAGGAAGTCAAGAGGAAACTGGACCAAGAAGCCACGGATTTTGCGCAGCTCCTCCTGAGCGCGAGTCTTGTCGGTCTGGGCCAAACCCGGTTTGGACTGGTACTGCTCCAGCTCGGACATGTTCCTCACCAGGGACGAAGGAAGGCAGCGAAACACCTGCAGGGAAAACACACACACACTTGTCACGGCTTCGTTTGATTAAATGCAGAGCTTTCAAGAGGTTTCTTTAGTTGTTTGAACACCATCTGGCCTGATGATTTCATTTTATGTCCGCCCATACCTTCTCATAAATGGTGGCATTGCGGCCAGCTGTGGTCATCCACACCTCCTTATAGAAGCGATCACTGATGGGGTCAGACAGGTCAATACCGGTGTCCGTGTGGCCTCCTAGGATAGTCCTTTTCAGAGAGAAACAGGGAAAATGGACATTTTAACTTTGTCAGATGATTATACTCCAAAGTGCTCTGCTTTGCCTATAGAATCCATAATATCAGGATACAAACAAAACCTTCAACACTTGCACAATGTTTCCACTAGATCACAACGTGTTTCTTTCTGTCTCGTTCACACACAAACCTGAAGCATTCGAGGCGAAGCTGAAGTGCGTAGGGTCCGGCTTCATACTCCTGTCCGTCCATCACCGCGGCAACCTTTTCCGAGTCCTCAATGATCACCGCCACCTCGCTGTCGCGTTTACCCAGCATGCTCCTGTCGTTGATGTTAGCAGAACCTGAGAGAAACATAACGGACGATGGGAACTGAATCTGAGTTCTTGTAACACATTTAAAGCAATAGGGACCAAATGCCACGATCTAATGCCTTCATTTGACTTGCTGATATTTTTGGTATTAATCCAGTCAATACAAATTTAGAGAGAAAAGTTACAGTGATATTTAAAAAGGATTCACATTTGTTCATTGTTGCTGCAGCAAGAGCATGTGCCGCACCTTATCAGCCAGCAGAGGGCGCAGCAGAGCTACATTCACCACACATATCCAAACAGTATTTGTGTGCTGAGCCGCACGCATGGTGACAGATCGAGTAATAAAGCCAGATTTATTGAGAATTATCACATTGCGATGGTGTCAAGGCAGAGATGCCTCAAATAGTAGCTGGTAAAAAAAAAAACGACACGAGAAGACAGAAGGTGACGACAAAAGCAGACGGGAGACTGACCGATGATGACTGTGTTGTCGTCAGCGATGAGCATCTTGCTGTGGACGTAGATGAGCTCTGTCACCAGGCGTCCCTCCAGCTCAGCGTGAGTCCGCAGACCGGCGAAGGAGATGTAGTTCATCCACTGGTCGTCCACTGGGTGGAGGAGAGGAGAGACATAAAGAGTTATTGAATTTGGAGTTCTATAAGAATTAATATATTATCATTTTAATAACTCTAATCTTAATATCAGACATCAAAATATCGAATGTTCCAGTTCATTCTTGTACTTACTCTCCTTTTTCAGCTGGGAGATGATGGAGTGGTCTCCTCTGATCATGGTTCTGAGGAGGCGGGAGATTAAAACCCATCAGAAAAGTGCATGAATATTGCATAAAGTACGCACTAGACTTGAATCAACTTGAAAGAAATAACAGTCGAATTGTAATGACACTTCCGCTTGAGCTTTCTCATTTCCCTTCACTGTTCCTCTTTTAGTGTTAAACTCGGACACATCAAAGTTGACGCGTGGGTCACCTGTAGTTGAAGTGCATGACAGCCTGCAGGGCGTTCCCTCCTCCCGTGGTGATGTCTCCTTCGAATCCAGGAAGCAGAGGGGTGACGACATAGACACGGTACTTCTTACCCTCCCTGTGAGCAAACACATATGGAACATCATCAAGGCATAACAGTAGATCTGACCACAAGTAAACAAGCGGTTCAAGCAAACAAAGGGAAGTACTTGTGCGCTCGGATGATCCTTTCGATGATGGCGTCTCCGATCTTGTTGAAGACCATCCTGTTGTCGGCGCAGCTGATGAAGAACTGGTTCTGAAAGGAAAAGACACCGTCACACACATGAGAGACAATCAGGATTGTTCTGGCGCAGAGCAGAGAAGCATTTCATCCCTGAAATGAGATTGTCACAAAGCGTAATGAGAAAAATGACGGATCTCGGTGGAGCGATTTCAATACAGACTTCATAAGCAAACCTCAAAACAATTTCACATCACAACATTTCTCATTTCTCTTCATTCCCTGGCCACGCTGTCAGCGTACCTCTATGTAGATGTAGTGTTTGCTCTTAGCGATGACCTGGATGTAGGCATTATGGATGGACTCCTCGTGGTACTTTATGCCTGCCGACCAATCTGCTGATGACCGCAGCACCTTGTACGCACAGAAATAGGATTATTAAAAAAAGAGGTTTTACTAAAAGGTGCATCATGCACCAGGTCATGGAACCACATGAATGTGTGCGGCTCGTCTTTCTCCAGTATGGAATACATACATAAGAACATGGAAGAGATGAGTTGACAACAGTTCCAACAAAGCATGGTTGCATCAGTAATCAGAACGGTGTGAATACATCTTTAAGCAATCACCGTTAGAAACAAGCATGCATTGTTTTCTAATTAGAATGATTTAGATTAGATTAATTCAACCCGCGTTCAGTAACTGATTACATTTTTTGACTAAAACCAGCAGGTACAGAAACAGCTTCTTCCCCTCAGTTATCACCCTATTGAACGCTGCCAAAAGATGATCACCCCTGGACAGCACAGCTGTTCATACTCTGTTTAAAAAAAAATAAAAAAAATACATAACATACATCTGTACTGTATAGTTCAGCATTGTAATATATGTGAATATTAGTCTAGTTACATCTGTATCATGCACTCTGTTAACTTATTAATTGCACTTTATCTGCACATAATCTCTACATATTATGCCTTCGCACTACTGTAAATACTGCATTAACTGTATATATTGCACTTCAACTTTGCACTTCTGATTAGATGCTAAACTGCATTTCGTTGCCTTGTATTTATACATGCGTAATGACAATAAAGTTGAATCTAATCTAATCTAATTTTGAAGTAATCCGATCAAATCTAACACACAGCGCTGACTGAGGAGAAAAACATACAAAGACTTGATTAAATGAAAAACAGAAAAAAAAACAGACAAACAAAACAAAAAGGACCTTCATGCACTTCTTATTTTAGTCAAGCATTTCACTCAGAGGTCAGTTTGGCTAAAAAAAAAAAAACCTTCAGCGTGTCTCTTTTATCTGTTTCCAGCTGTGCTTGCAGACCAGCATGTGGAAAATGTGACGGGAAAGTGGGAGGTTATGCTGTTCCTGTTGTTTTCTCTTTTATTTTAAAGCAGCGTTCTTTTCAGGGTCTGGTGAACAGTTGGTTCTCATTTTGTAGAATTACTAAGAAGAAAAAACAACAGGGTACTCGCTGCATTTAGATCTCCTTACCTGCACTTTGGCATCCACACAGTCAGGGACTTGGTATTTGAGCTCATTGGCGGTGGAGTGAGACTTGGGCAGCAGGAATGGATAAGACAGAGAGCGATACTTTGGCTTCATGATCTGGAGAATTAGGGCAGAGAGGGTAAATATAGAGTCAGAGGAGGAATGGAAAGAGTAAAAAACAGGAGAAAAAGAGGGGCGGGGAGATGATGCCATTGAAAGCCTTAAGGTGTTTTTTTCCAATGTTCCAGTCACACATTTCCAAAGATTTTATTGTCATATTCTATTTTTTTAAGCCAACAAATTGTGACTTTGCCCCACTTAAATTTGACATTAGTTAGCTACTACTTTGGACAATCAACAGTCAGCAATCAACTCATTAAATCCTAGTTAATGAGTTTATTTAGGTTTTAAACCAGCTCTACATCCTTGCGTGTGTTTGTCCGTGTACACAGCACGTTCTATGTACAGTACCTTAGTGAAGTTCCAGCGCTGAATGAAGTGTCTGGCCACATCCCGAGCAGCTCTGCCATGAACCACTGAGGCGATGTCGTGCCAGGGCATTCTGGGAGTTTGGTACCTGTCGATGAAGTCTGCGTGGGTAGGAAGGCAGGAAGAAAACGTGACAGAGGACAGAGAGGTGAGGAGAGAAGATGCGAGGAAAGGGGCAGAGAGGGAGAGAAAAAAGTGGAAGAAATAAGCGTTTATTGGTATTCGGTTCCACTAGTTTTCCAGATGACTGATTGTTTCCATCAAGCTGGTGTTAAAAGTAAAAATCATGAGACTAAGATTAATATCAAGTATTTCAGACCTAGCAATAGGGTAAACTAAGAGTGTGTGTGAGAGTGTGTGTGTGTGCACGAGACCATCAAAAGGTTTCTCCAACTGGATCCAGTCCTTGTAGACAAAGTTGCAGTAGTCTTTTCCATGCCAGAAGCGCGTGTTACCCTGTAACTCTCCAACACCCGTCTTCAGGCTTTGCACTGAACCACTCCCTACACAAACAAACACAGAACGGAAAATACTGCGGCAGATTGACGACATTTACAGTACATGTATGTAACGCTTCATAACAAAGTCCTCCCAGTTCCTATTCCGACATTCTCACACTTTGGTTCTCTCACGCACCTGCGCTGTCCACGCTGCTGACGCTGTCCGCATGCTGCAGACTGTGCTTGTGCAGGTGTCTGTACAGACTGAAGCGAGACTTCCTGTTGCGTCCGACCCCCTTCAGCTTGGGCAAGTCCACCGGATCACTAGGCGGGGTCCCTTGTCCGTTGCTCGTGGAGATGGCATCGACGGAGGACACGCTCTTGGAGGATGGAGCGTTGTTGGTGGCGGCCTGTGAACGTGGAAACAACAGAGGCTTGTCAGCTCAGATACGATTTGATTAGCTCAAACTGATGCAGTCCACTGCAACACCTTACAATAAATCCCTTCATGAAGCTTTATGAAGGTGATGTGGTTCAGTTTGTGTTTTAGAGAGATGATGCTTCAACTTCATGGTAAATCTGGAGGTTGTAGGTTGTGTCTTATTGCATCATTCATCCACACTGACACCAGTATTGACCTATCTGACCTCACCAAATCAAATTATGGCTAAAAATGATGTTTAAAGAAAGTAGCTCATCGAGATTTTATGACAGTTTCATGGCATTTATCACAGAAGAGGTCGAAATTCAGCCTCCACAGTCACTCAGGGAAAAATCAGGGCTTCACCAAAGCATAAGGAATAAATTCTCAAGGGACAAGGGACTGGTAATCTGGTCAGAAGCTGTTATTTCACTAAGAGGAATTTGTTTTCACAGGATCACTGAGTGACTAAAGAAACGAAAAAGCAACCGTCATCATGTCCTTGAGCCGTGCCAACAAGGAAAAATCTTCCTTATCACTAAGAAGATAAATATATCGACTCTGAAGGACAAAAAGTGTCTTGAAAATGTGCGCTTGTACCGTATGTGTGTCATAAAAATTAAGGAGCCTCTTTGAATGCTGTCACTGTGAAAGTGTGTCTTTATATTCATGCACATACACGATCACCACCACAGGCTGCCTCTGTGTGAGTTTGCATGAAGTCATTTCCTCCATCTCCTCTCCTCTTCTCTTCACATTTGAACTATTTGTCAGCCACATTTATTGCCAATAACTTCAAACTGTGGACAAGACATTTTAAATAGTTGTGTGTGTGTGTGTGTCCGACCTGCTCCAGGGCCACGGAACGAGTCACGCTGCCAACATCCGTCAGCCGGTGTTCTCTGTCATCCCAGCGTCCGTACGCCAGGTCAATCCCGCCCACGAATGCCACCGATTGGTCGATGACGACAATCTTCTCGTGATGCGCCCACAGATAAACGGAGGAGGAGACGTGGTCTGGATGACGCATCACCTGAGCACACAAATATGAAAATCGGTCTCTCGAAAACTAACGAGACAAACGTGCCTCCTCGTTCCACTACCCGTAATCCTTCAGTTACCTTGATGTTGGGATGCAGGTGCATGAGGGTTCTCTTGCTGTAGCCGGAGTTGATGCCCAGCGCGAGCTCCACCTCCTTATACAACATCACAAAGATGCGAACTCCCTGTTGCTGTAGAGAGACAGAAAGAAAGAAACAATATCAAGAACACGTGTTGCATAAGTTTTTGTAATGATTAGATTTTTAATGTGCAAACAAACAAATAAATAAAATAAATGTAAAAACTTATGGTATTTATATATCAAAGTATTGAAGAAACCAAAGATGAAGATACCGGCAGGCAGAGAGTTACTGTATGTTGACAGCAAATACTGGTTTAAGTCGTAAATACCTGTGTGTTTTTTGCTCTACAATGAATTCACATTACAGAGATTGCTCAGCATAAATATGTGGGTTTGTTATTTTCTGCAAATTATTTCATTTATCATCGTCTGCATCCCAGACTATGAAGCATGCATACTTAAAGGGTGTAAATGTTCTTATAATTTGCAAATGAAAAATGCAAAAGCAGAGCACGTTACTTTCTTTGGATGCAACAATAAATACTTTCTGATCTATGTTAGGATTATTTCTTCCTGTGTGTTAATGTGGGCATGCTCTCGTTTCCTAAACCATGTGGAAGTTGTTAAAAGCATTCTCTTCTCTCTTTTTGATAGAATGTGTTGTAAATTGAAAAAAGACATTCGTGGGTGTTTTATGTCTATCTTCATTCCAGGATGTGTATACAGAGTCTTTAATGTTCAATACTTGGCCCGCGGGTCATTTCACCCACACAATCTCATGCCTACTTACTGCTTTGCGCCTGAGGGTGCAGTCTAGCCTCCACCTGTTGCCCTCTACGACAGGTCTCTTCAAGAATATCTCTGGACTCAGCCTGGCCAAAGAGAGACAGAAACAGATGGCAAAGAGAAACAGAGAGGGAGAAAGAGTTTAAAAGAGAAAATGACACATTTCATCTTCTTCTCTTAAGACGAAGAGAAACAACTGAATGCATCATCGTTACTTAGAAAAATGTAGAAAATGAATGTTTACTTCCACCTTTCATACACAGTACATATGACAGACACGACTTAATGAGTCACTCACATTGACATCCCGAGCTTACATGTCTACAATGCCATTGGCTCACATTACACAGGCTGGTTCAGACCATAAGCTCAGTGATTACTGCTTTGGAACTCAGGGATTACAGCCACGTCAAACAGTCGCACATTTACCAACCAGGGAACCGTAAACTATTATATTTGAAATTACACTGTGAGGGATATTGTCTAGAGACAGTGTGTGGTGTTTTTTTTTCTCATTAGACCAGCCCATACAAAACACTATTTCATATCTGAAGGGTAAGAGTAATGATGTGGAAGAGCGAACAGATAAAAGACAAAGACAAAGTCCCCTATAATGCAAAGCAGCTGGGCCGTTTATTGACATTTAGGTTGGATTTGCATCATTGCAATGCTGTTCACCCCTCAGGGCACAATAAAGAATAGGTGTGGCTGAAGTTAGGGTTAGGTGCCTGAAACTGACATGTATAGACAAACTAACTATAATTTTCAGGTTATCTGACAGGTTGCATCAGTTCTTATGTGAGGAACGGGAAGTGAAAAAAGGAAGACAATAAATTAAGAAGAGACAGACAGAGCGAGATGCATGGAGGGTGTACAGTAGCAGTGTAGAAGTGCAGACAGACTGTATCTTTCTGACAGTGTATTTCTATTCTGGGTGTGTGTCGATGAGGCTGTAATTGGAGCCAGTACTATTGTATTGCCTGCCAGAAAGCCACAACTTGTGGGTAATACATAATGTAATGTGTAACAGCATGCACTACACTAACCGGGTATCAGAGTGTCAGTGTTGTCAGCTCATTCGTTGGCAGGAGTCTCATGATGATCAGTGTGTTTACCCAAACTACTGAAATAAACCATTACTGCTATTCAATATTATGTTTAGCTGGTGCATGATGCTATTTACACAGCATCATTGACATGTTGCCATCAAATACTGCTGCAGAAATTTGGAACTTTTGTTTGAAACTATAGCAAGTGCAAAGCACATAGATAATACAGGTGTGTGATGGTGGATTCTGATGCAGTAAATATTTGTGCACATATTACACTGTAATATGACTTATCGTAATCTTTTAAGATTCGTTTTTTGCTTTTATTCAAGAATCAACAGCAGAGAAATTGACTGGAAACATCGGGAAATAGCGAGGGCGGGGGGCTGACATGCGATTACTGTGAGTGATGGGATGCACCTTAGACCACTACGGCACTTTATCATACACTTAAACAAAATAATCAACCACAGAACAGAGCTTGAGCTCACCCAAAATAGGCCATTGTGTTATTTGCACTTACACTTGCTATTAAGTAGTATGCTGGTTTCAGTTTCAGGTTGATTTTTATTTATATTTTTAAAAGCAAACCAAGTTGCTTCCCAAAGACAGACACATAGAATAAAAAAAATAGAAAATAGTTTAAACACAGTTAAAATCCAGAGAATAAAAGCAGGTCTTAAAATCCTCATCAGCCTAATTTAATGGCATCCCGGAGAATAATCCAGAGCCGAGGCGCTGCTACTGAAAACACCCTGTCTCCAGCCTTTTTGTTTGTGTGAATGAGGCACAGTAAACATGTCACAGTGTGACAGTCTGACGGAGTCTACTGGTGCTGCAGGGGGTGAGAAATTCTGAGATATATGTAGGGGCAAGACCATGAAGAGATTTATAGAGAGTTAGTAAGATTTTGAAATTGATAGTGAATGGGAGTCCAGAATAGGGAATAGTGGTGATGTGGATGTGAACAAGGACATACTTGCAAACACATGTGGTTTGCCCATTTTGTTGCTGTCTTTTTGTCTTCTGTCTGTAAATTCTGGTAAAAACGTGGCACATTTACAAAACTGTTGGGGGAAGGACAGAGAAGAAGACTGCTAGCAACTACACATGGATGTAAACGATGCAGGGCTCAAACTTGTAGTAACAACTGGATTTCACCATGTCTCAGTCCAAGTATCAAAATCAAATAAATGCATAATCACTTAATGAATATTCAGTTTACTTTATGTTATGCATTCAATCTTGACTATTGTATTAGAAGTATAACAACTAACAGAGTCAGATGAGCTGTTCAAAGAGAGTCAGCCTAGGTGAAACTTGTTTTGTGATGATTATGCCTAATCAGGCACGGTATCAGTTGAAGATGCAGTCATATCTCCCTTCCTCAACCAAAAGTGTTGACATCAGTCAGTTTTACAGTGATACTCACCACCAGTCAGTGATAAATATTTCTTCTTTAGCCTCCTCCAAGGCGTCAGCCACATCCTCCATGTAAGTCTTTCCGTTAACGTACCTGCAAAGACAAATTATAGTCACTGAGTAACTGAGTAAACAGGTATCACTGTCACATGTGCTTGTGTTGACACACGCACACGCGCACGCAAGGGCAAACAAACACATACAATGTTTCACTTTATACAAAACCCATACGTCTTAATAGCACTGCTACCTTTAAAGCTGTCTGTTTCATCACACCAACAGTACAACAGTAGCAATTGGGTCAACAGCAGAACAGCAAAAAAAAAAAGTAACTGAAGGAGTCTGTTTACGTTACAAGCACCTTGGTTACAGCCATAGCTGTGTCATCATAACATAACTGTTATTTCAAAAACTCTCTTTTTCCATTAGCTCACAGAACCGCAGCATGTTTTCCCCTCAGGCTCGGTACTGAGTATAAAGACAGCGTCATGACATTATCACATGAACTATTCAATATCTGAATCTGCCAGCTGAGGGGGAGAGAATGCAAAAAAAAAGATCTGATCTGAAAGATGGCAAAGAGAGAGTTGACTGCTCGATCCTCTCATACATTTCCATAGTTACCAGTGAAAAGTGAAAAGAGGAAGGCAGAGAAAAAAAAAAGACGTGTGAAAATATGTGTATTTTAAATTGCATTTATTTTACTCTCCAATGTGCGGTTTTCTTGGAGGGAACACTTTGTAAAGTCCAAAACTAATTGTAAATGTAATATACACAAATGTGGCAGTTTGAAACTAATGCAAAACCTGCTTCCCCTCATAACCTACCTTTGCATTTTTTATTACTCTGTGTGTCTACTACTCTGTTTTTATTTGCATTTGACATAGTTACCATTTGGCAGGGATGTTTTCCTGTTCCTGTGCAAACGATCCAAAGCGGTGATCTCGTAGGAAAGCTTTCCCATGGCTCCTCACGAAGCTCTCGATACTCTGACCCCACCAGCGTGCGTGTCTGTAGCTGCTGCACTTAAACACCAGAGTCCTGACAGGAGGATGCACACACACACACACACACACACACACACACACACACAGTGAAGCAAACACACACTGCATGCCTGTGCTCGTACTCACACAGATACATGAGGACTACTTACTTTATTGGCTATGGTCTGAAGCATATTAGTGCCAAAGAATTGGGCAATACTGTGTTTTCTCTAAACACTTCTGTAAGAGCAGACTGATAACAGACTGAATCAGTGCAGCTGTGAGCCCACGGAGGATCTTTTATTCATTTTTTAGAGCACCGATTGAGATTTTCAGTGCAAAGAAAATATGTCTTTCAGCAAATTAGAATCAGTAAACCTGAATGAAATGCAATACAATTTAAAGCAGAGGGAGACACAAAAGTTTCTCCATGTTTATTCTTGCTATAGAGCTCTCCGCCTACACACAAAACCCACAAATGGATGTTTGTGGACGCCTATTGTCTGGGAGTTGTAGGAAGTCTCTTGAAAGTTGCTTTTACTTTAGGAAATCATTGTTTGGGGGAACTGAATGAGGCATGTTGAAGGAAAACTGTACAACCTTCTCATGCATTTGTAAGATTTAAACTCATTTTATCAAACTGCAAGAGTCTAGGGGATGAATTACTGGTGTTTAAGTAACATTTGCCTCATAATCCAGTGCGAGGATTCACTCAAAATAGATGTGACCTGCTACAAACCTGGAAAGGCTCTCAATCCGGACTCCGTGTTTGGTCTCTGTGTCTTTGGAGTCCATCTTGATGCTGAACTCTTTATCCAACAGCAGGACAAAGGAGATGGCCCCAGAGTCCGGCTTCATGTACAGCAGGCATGAGTCCTTCACCACCAGCCAGCTACACAACACACAGTTCTCACCATCATCATCATCATCATCAGAATTTATGATGTGTGTCTGTGTAAAGTTCTGCAGGACCATTTGTTGTTTCATTTCTTGTTTTGAGAAAAGGATGTAGGAAGAAAAGCAACATTGGGGATGTAGGTGGATGTGCCGAGCGTTTCAAATGTGTGGGATTTTTTGTTTTTTTTGTTTCCTTCAGAAAATAATCATAAAAAAACTGCTCACATAATAATTTGGCTGCGAGAAAAGAGAAAAGGGAAAGAACAGAAAGAACAAACAGATGACGCGAGGGGGCAAGTGTGTGCTTATGCGGCTGCTTTGAAGATGCTACTCAGATCCTGTTAGTAAAGAAGTCACATGATGGCCAAAACTAACAGTTGTTCAGATGTTAGCATTACTCTTTTTAAATATGCAATGAGTGGTCGCTGTTGTTTTGAACACACCCACACTCAAACAGCTTCCTGCCAGAAAGATGTCCATAGAATTTGTCACTCCTACATTTTTTAGACGAGTTTGCCAGTTGAAAAAATGCTTATCTGTCTTTCCACCACAAGACTTTAAAGGAGTTTCACTCGTAAACTGTAGAAAATTCATGGCAAGAGACAGAAGTAATCACCGTTTGGACCAGCGGTAGCAGGCCTGGCTGTGACCACAGCAGTTCATGCCAGGGATGCGATGTCCGCCTGAACGCTTATAGATCATCCCTTCCCTGGAAGAGACAATAAAAACTGTTAAGCACTTTTCTTCTATGGGAATAAAACTATATTTACAAATGGCAACAAGAAAAAGGGATTCAATAAAAGCGATAATGCTCACAGTCCTTTGGGTCCCAAGTCGTGAATAAATGACAGCTGGCTGACATCAATGAACTCCATCTGAGAATACACAGAAAGAGACTCTATAGACAGAAGAAAAACATTTGATACATAAACGTAACACGCCGACAAGTGACTGTGAGCAGGGATCCATTACATCCACGCATACCATCCACCTGGAGGCAACGTGACTCATCTTAAATTATCTCAACACGTGTTGTCACCTCACACATGAACTTATAATGCGTCAGAGTGATGCATGTCAGTCCGTAACAGTCGCAGCGCTATGAATAAACACAGTCCTGGCCTGCTTTAAGAATCATTCCAACACAATGGTACAGTCAGTAAAGAGAGTAAAGGTGAAGTTTAGTATGTCAGTGGTCCATGTTTGTTTTGGTGACAAATAGTTTTTTGAAAATGAGAAATATACACCATGCGTCACATCTTGTAAAAGTATTGTTACGTTAAATAAAAAACTACGATGCATGCAGAATCATCTTACATTTCTCACGAGAGCAGCAATAACAGCCTTAATTCTTTGCATGTGTACTTCACCATAATATTTACTTCTACAACATGTGACACAGACATAACATACACGACATTAGCATGCAGTCATTGTGAGATTATGTTAAAGTGACACCGCTCAGTGCTTAGTATGATTACTCACAGTGTGGTGATATTTGCGGTACATGGCCATCCTCAGCAGCTTGTTCAAATAGTCTTCTAATTGTCTCTGTAAAAACACACACACTATATTTTGGCCACTGTGAGTATTTTAATGAGAAAAACCATGCATATAAACACTGACAAGCACACACACAAACGGACAATTTAAAAAAAGTTAAATGCCATGGCAACAGGAGAGCTCCTTGCCATAAAGTTAAGATATGTGCAGTTTCCAATGAGAAAAACAGGCAAACAAGGCAGCAGTCACTGCTGAGGCGTACCCTCCTGCTGGAAACCTGTTCGTCTCGCACCAGGTCGTCGCCCCCTCCCCTCGGCAGGGATGGCATCTCCCTCACTTCGCTCTTCCTCACTGTCCTTCTCCTCACTGTGTGGCTGAGAGGGAAGGGAAGGAAATGAAGATCTATTTACAGTGTTTGTCCTCAAACTTTAAGGTCAAAGCCACACAGCCTTTGGATAACGGCTGGTGCCCAAAGCTAAGAAACCTAATTTCAGTTGTTAATTGAAACAAAAACACATTTCTTATGTAACTTCCTGCCAGTGGGTGTTTAAACAGGAAAATTTTTAAAAGCCTGAATAAATTGACAGGTTTCAGGCTGACTCAACCAGGAATGCAGAGTGGCTTAATTAATGAACATTTGTTGAACTAAAAAAAACATACTTATTATTTCGGAAGCAAAAGAACACATACAAGGAGAGAAAAACAGAGTTAATCCTCTTAAAATCCAAGGGCAACAATCTTTTGTTTTCAAGAGTGCACATCACCAGAGAGAGAAACACGAGAGTCATAAAAATAATGGTAAGCAGAAAACAAACGGAGGTCAGATATCAGACTGTGCTGTAGACAACGTTATGCAAACGCTGTTAAGGTAGTAGATTCTGAAATGTGTAGTTTGAGAAGATTGACACTGTTATGTAAAAATGTCCAAACGCTGTATCTGAGGCTAGAACCATGAAGACTAGAACCAGGAGGCAACAGCCCATCACTACTTCTAAAATGTTACCAACATGTTGTCTCTTGTTTTTTTTAATCCACCTTCCTGGAGTTATCCTGGTTGCTTGGCAACTGTCGCGTTCACGCAAAGCTGGCAGGTAAAAAGGCATCCAAGTCCATTTATAACAAGAAAAATGCGCTGTTCCGTGATGGTTACTTACTTAGTCTAGTCTTGTGGTCATTATTTAAATAGCCTTAGATAATTCTGTTTCTTTTAAGTATTTGGAGATTTGTTTTTTATTTACTTTCACATCTACTTCCACAGATGAAAGCACATAAAAACAAACTGTGCTTGTAATTACCCTACATAACCAGCCTGGCAGCTGGTTGCCAATAAATTATTCAAATACAGAGTTCCTCATAAAACCAGTCTTTATGCTAAGCTAAGCTATTTCCGGGTAAGAGCAGTATTAATCTTCTCATCTAATTGTTAGCAAGAAAGCAAATAAATGAATTTCCTGAACTATTATTTGAATATGTTATTCACACACTGTGTGCACTAGTGTATGTGTGTGTTAATCACACTGTGGGAAAGGAATCTGTTCACATTGTGGCATCTCAAAAAAAACATTGTGTATACGCACATCTAAACTTGTGTCTGTTGGCCCATGTGGATGTCAGTGTGGGAGTGTAAATCCATGCATGTGTGTGTGTGTGTGTGGGGGGTTGGGTAGGTGTTTGGGCACCAACCTGCGTGACGGCAGCGGTATCCTCATGAAAGTCTTGTACGTCCTCAGCTCTCTGTGGAGCTCCATGAAATGTTTCTCCTTCCTCTTGATCACCCAGGTAAACTCGCCATGTTTCAGCTCGATCCGAAACACCGCTGGCAGAGACTACACACACAAACAAACACACACAAGGCAAGTGGGTTTATGTGGATTCACCCAGGAAGAGTACGCTCGTCATGACATGATACCACCTCAGTTCTAAAAGGAGCTGACCCCTCTGACTCGTCTATATGCCCTCAGGACAGACACACTTCTCTATGTCCATATGAAACAAGCAAGAAAAAATGTCTTAGTCATCTCACATTGTTATCTGACTCTGTAGAGGCTTCTACGTTATGTCCTCAGTTAGAGGTCTGCTGTCCTAAACATAAACAGACACAACAAGGAGAGAAGTCCACGTCCTCGTAACAATCTAACATATAACACTGTCCCCACATTGACCTCAAGACATGAACCTGTGTAACCTCCATATATGGCACACTAGAATAGAAAATTCCCTCATAACAGTCAGCTTAATGTAAATTAGTGCAAATATTAGAGATAATACATTTAGTTGCTTCAGGAATTTTTTATTCTAAAAGCAAATATTTTCATCTCATACCTATATTTTTCAAAATAAAAAAAACAACCAAAGGTAAGGAGTGCAGGGAAATATAGAAATAATATTTTTGCTAAATATTTCCATAAATATTGTGTGTGTGTGTGTGTGTGTGCAGTACCTTGTTCACACTCCTGTGGTGCGTCAGGTTGAAGCGGTCTTGCGCGGTGGTGAACCTCTCCACCTCCAGGATCCGAGCAGTGATGGGCACAGTGGGCAGGTAGACCTTAGCACTGGCCTCCTTAAAGCCCACCGTGTTATACACCGCTGAAAATTGGAGACGCTGGTCACCTGGGAGAAAGAGAGAGGCGGGTGGTGAGCGTGGTTTCTCTGCCTGTGCATGTAGGAGTTGTTCAGGCTGCTTGGGAGTGAGTAGGATGCATCGGCGAAAAAGTCGGCCTTTGTTTAGGATTTTCGTGCTTTGCTTGTTTTCTCCATTAGGTCAAATGTTTCTGGCTATTCTAGGACAAAATTTGTAAGATCTAAATTATGTAAAGGAAAAATCCACCCTCGTACTCTTACATCCTCTCAGTGATGTTAGATACCAGTTTGGAAACTCCACCAGCTGAATTATTTCCAGCATTTTTCATCTAGATATATGATTTTACGGACTACTACCTCTTGATTTTCCTATTTTCCTGGGTACAAGCCAAAGAGGATAGTCACAAACTTACTGCTTTGGGCTTATGTGGCCATATAAATCTTGTTTATGATGAATGAATCATCTTGTAATCAGGAGAAAAATCACACCTATGGAATTTCCTTCATAGTCCATCTCTTCTCCCTCTCCCATGTCCAGCTCTCTGGTATCCAGGCTCTCCACAAGGTCGGCCATATTGATACAGTTGCGTGCGTCCGTGGCAACCGTGTTGTCAAAAGCTTCAGAGTTCACCAGGTTGAGGTTACTGGTCGTGGGTGGAGCCTTACCCAGCATGCTTAGCAGTTAGCCCCGAGAGCAGGGCGAACCTAGAGGAGAAAAACATTACATGGTGAATAAATAGAAAGTGTGTGTTAAGGTCACAAGTGGCCACCAGTGTAAACATCCAAGATAATCATGCTGTCTCATGCATGTTTGGTTCTTTCCAATACCACATCAGGCCTGTGGTTCAGTGAGTGATTTTGTGTTACCCACCCTTCAACTGGAAAAACTGAAAACTATTGCTGGATAAAACATCTGTCACTCTGCACTTCTGTAACCTCAGAGACCACGTAACTTCTTGACTCAGTTGTTCATCAGTGACACACATCTACTCCCTAACCAAATCATCTTATCACATGTGTTACCATGAGTTCAATGACCTATCATGTACTCACATCCTGCAGATTCATATTTTTATTACTCCCTCACACATAAGACCAAAGATAATGGAGTCTCACCATAATTTCTTTGGTCAACGCCAACGCAATATACCAAGAGAATATACCATTAGGACAAGGATCTATCTAAATGAAAAACTTACACCATACACACCAGGACACGCTATAAATAGAATTATTCTAAATAAAGGAGTACAGTATTGCTAAATCTTAATTCTTTAAATGCATCCTGTGTCGTCATCATGCACAGCAGTGACAGAAGTGTCTTGTATCTTATGGGGAACAAGAAGTCAAATTGAATCCACACCTCCACCCGGATCTTCCACTCACAGGCTCATAATCCGTTAAGTCTGATCTTCCCAAATCTTCAGTCTTGTTTCATACATTCTGTCATGTGGAGCATATTTTGTCAATGCTGCAACTGGGAATGACTCACCATCAACTACACCCATAGGAGGGGAAGTTAGTCATTAAACAGCGTAGTGAAAAATGCTCCTTTTTTAAATGACATGCGCCTACATTTGCGCAGTAATCCCACGTTAACAAAACACCAATTACTTTGTGTTTATGCATACAGAGACTAAACACAGTTGGCATACAATGTACTGTACAGCATTTCTACATCATAATACATAATACATAATAATATGTAACATACAGCTGTCTACATCATGTTTAGTAGATGTTTATCTGGAGAAACTGCTGTTTTAGTTTCACCACCATACACCACTGAGCACACACAGGCTCAAAATTCAATAATAAAACACATATTGAAATCAAAACCCTGTTAAACCTGTTTGAACAATTACGCTCTTCACATGCTTGCTGTACTGCACAGAACTTTTTAGCGAACCGAGCATTGAACTGTAAAATCCTGCAGAACTAAGACAGGATAGAGGCTGGTGTGGAGAATAACAGTGCTGCGGCAACAGTGGCCACATTCTGCATTTTAAATGCATTCCACCTTCGAAAGCCAGAAAAAATGAAAACTATACAAACAAAATACCACCAAGCAGTATGCTGAGTCATCCAATACTACCCCATACTCATGTGGCTTTGTTAGCGAACCGCCCTCTGAGTCTAGACAAAGCAGAACAAAACAAGCCTCAGGAGGAGGAGAGGGGAAGAAAGGAAAGGAAGGGAAATGTGAGGACAGTTCATTCAGCGGACAGATTCTGAAAATGTATTAATGGTTGGATGTATTTTATGCAGTTCATTAATGCAGATTTATTTTTTAGTACTTTATTATGTAGAATCATGGATGGATTTCTCCTAACAGTCACTGGAGGCGAAATAGATAACACAACTCTGAGACCTGAGAGGTTTAACTTGAAAATCTTAAACTTATTTACCTAACTTCAACATCTGCATATCTAAAAAAAAAATCCAGGAGTACCATGAATACCTGCAAAGTGCTAATCTCTTCTGTTTGGAGCTCAAACTGTTCATGATAAGTACATAGCGCATGAACACGCACACCAACACCAACAGATTGACAGTAAACATTCTCACTCTACCGAACAAGATCCAACACGCTCACACAGTCAGGAGAGTCATCAGTCACCAGTCGCTTACAGTGACTGCATGTCTGCATGTGTGTTTCCTGTTGTCCCTGTGAAACTGTTCGGCCTCTTCATTCATTTGATCATTTTCTCATTATTTTTCCCTGATTGGATATTTATATAAGAAGTAAATAATGATTCAGATTACTTTGTTAATTAATGACGCTCATTCTGTAGTTCCACCATTGTCGGAACACAATTAAATTTTTCATTTGCCGACCTTGTATAGAAAGAAAATAAGTTCTTCAGGACTATTTATAAAATCAATGTTTTCACATTCCCAAGCAGAGTATGTTCGTCCGTTGCTGAGGCAGCCATGTCTCTAAATAGCTCCCTTTGCTTCGTCACATTTTGTACAGAGGGACAACAGTGTGGGAAAGGATGCCGCACACAATATATGATGGTATAAAGTCTAAATAAGTCCTACTCTAAGTGTATATATATATATATATATATAGTGTACAGTAGAGTCTATTATACATTCATTAACTGTATCTGAGAGAAGCAGGAGAGCAGTGTGCATGATTTTCAATGAAACAGACAGACGGGCATGTGAAAGACTTGTAAAATACCACTACAGCTTGAGCCAAACTGTCTTCAGAATACAAAGGTATGAACCACAAAACAAACATCTGAAAACATCCGGCAGAATAATTGTAAAAATTAATCGGACAACAAAAGAAGGCAGTGGTTCGAGATGTACAACTATGAAAGAAAAGTTAAACAAAGCTTGTTTACCGATGAACAGTGAGTATGTCTGCTTGGCCTGCACACAAAAGGTATGAAGGCCTTAGATATACATCAAAGGTAAATACAGAAATATGTTTTGTCTATGCAGTTGTTTTTAGACTTTAAATATGATAGTGTGTGCACCACACACACTATATGATAGTGTAGACACCTGCACCACCTGATTGTTGTCGTCTCCTGTTCATGTTCATTGCAATTTTTGTTTTCTAGTTTATTCCATTTTATTTTCATTTATACCTTGCAGTTCGTATTCATATCGTGGTCACTTACTTTTGTAATGCTATTTATATTATGGTCACTTCTTTGCAAGATTACTTACACTATGGTCACTGTACAATACAATACTCTTTATATATCATGTCACATTTATCCTCACTACTTGTCTGTTTTTGAAGGTTGGTTACTTTTTCGTGGTCATTGTGTAGTTTAGATATTTCTGTCTGTTTATTGTGTCTCTTTTTTGTTTTGGCCTCCTCTACTTTTGTTTCTATATCTTGCTGCTGTCACAAGTGAATTTCCCTGTGGTGGGATGAACAAAGTATATCTAATCTAATCTAATCTAATCTAATCTAATCTAATTAGTGAAAATTTTACGACTTGTGTTTGACTATACGGTATCAAGCGTGCACTTTGCCCACTGATCTGTCAACCAGCTGAATAAATACTAAAATGAACGATTACTACATAAAGATTCTATATCAAAATGTCCTAAACACAAAGTTAATATTTAGTTTAAATCATCAAAAATGACTGTAGCCGAGTTAAACACACAGGATGCATCAGTGTCGGTTGAATGTTTGCATGCGACCTTCCAGAAGAAGAATTTCTGACAGTGCAGCGCAGTTCCTCTCCCTGCTCCAAGAATAACCATGACCCCCCCCACGCCCCCAACAGGCTTGACCCACAGGGGTCAACTGCCGAAGGGTGAATGTGGTTTGAATGTCCGCGTGTATGTGTAGACTCAGATGTCGAACATGCACACGCGTACACAAGGCGCCGCTTATAGCATCTGTGTCTACAGTACGAAACCTGACGGTAGAGCAGAGGAGTGATGACGAGAATGCAACGAAGGGTTACAGGCGTTATCTCTCTGAACCCATTCCCAAAGAAACACAGCCAACTTCCTGTTTCCTGTCCTGTGTCATGGCGATAGTTTCAACAGCCCGTATGCAACTGCTTGTATGTTAATATTGTCAATGTCAATTAGTCGGAATGAAACAACGCATTGTGGAATCGTGGACGGAGAAACGAACGAATGCTGAGTGGGAGCAGAACTGCGGTGTGTTCGGCAGAGTGTGGCAAAGAGAGAGTGAAAGAAAAAGAAATTGATCGTCATAAAAGCAAAGTGGGCACTCAGTCTTTTTTTAACGTGTGACACATGGGAAATTTAGTCTCTCACCCTGCCCCAGAGCACCATTAAAAACATATTACTGCACTTTTCTGCAGGAATCAAACTTCATAAATTTTATATTAGACCACATCCGTTCGTGGGGGAGATGATATTTAACTCAAATTTTTGCGTTTTTGTGATAGAAGTGTGTCTACCTGGAGAACTTTGGTAACACTTTATAATAAGGCATCCTTTAAGATTTGATTAAAGAATGAATGAATCATTTACTCATAATTTACCTTTGCTTTTTCCAATTTTAAGCCTTATTTGGAACTCATTTTTGGGATGCCAGGTTGTGAAAGATCAGTCTGCCTGACACTTGATCTTTAGTCGAACAGGCTGACTGTCTAACTGCTCACAGTTTGGACTCTGACTACCTGCTGGCAGCTGATATCTCTTAGCTTCATCTCGCACAAAGCCTGAAATACTGGAAAGATGCTTATCTGCTCTGTTGCACAGGTGAGTCTGCCTGCTAAATACGAAGGTAGAACCAGGACACAGCCTAACCTGGCCTGTCCAATCCGTCCAAAACTCACAAAATCTGTCTACTGGCACTTAGTTTATACTTTTATTTAAACTGTACAAAACTCAATCAGTAATAATCATGGAACATGTGTTTAGTTTGTCCATTCTGGGGTACTGTAGAAACATTGTGTGGTTTAATATGGTGGAAAAGGACCCACTGCGTATTTAACTATAAAAGACTCATTCTAAGATCATATAGAATATAGAAAATTCTTGTTTTCTGGTGATGAAACACTAATGAAAACATAGTTATGTTTATGTTTTACCAAGACTAAAAATAAATGAATAATTACAGTGACTAAGAAACCTGTGACCTTGACTTGACTACATGATTTATGAGAAGGAGCTGACCAATGACTCACCAACCTGGTCAAAGCATTTGTTAATAATTTATTAATATAGGCTTTAATTATAACTTAAAAGGAAGAGGATTAGGAAGAGGAAGAAAAAGTTAAATCATTGTTGGAGATTACTGAATATTAATCCACAATCAATATACAGTTATTCATTCATTTCCCACAACAGTTTGCACCCATTCGTGTCCCTCTGAGGTAGCTGGAGGAAGTAACAGCAGGACAAGGTGAATAAATAAATACACAAGATAAGAAATATAAACATAATGAATATAAAACATTTCTCTCTGAGGATTTGAAATAAAAGAAGAAGGGACATGCTCTAGTTTATGCTTTTGTCGTGTTTCAGGAGCAGGGACACGGGGGAACAGAGATGAGGTCAATTTGGCCGTGTCTGATGACAGATTTAAAAGGTAAATCCCTTATCAGTTGTTTGTTGTTAAGTTTTGGCAGGAAGTTGTTTTATTTGTAGTCCAAACTCTGTTTCACTGCAAACCTTTTAGGATCTGTGTGGGAAGGCCCCACCGTTTGTCCACGTGTAAAATGATCACACATGCTGCTGTCATGTTTTTTTGAAACTGGTTTCACTAATTGCACTCTCACGTCTGGATACAAAGGGGGATTTGGGTTGTTTTAGCATCTCATGGGCATGGTGAGTGCTTCAGGTTACACAAAAGCAGCGCAGCACGAGGGTGATGTGAGTAGTCTGATCTAGTTTAAAAAGGTGGGAACTTGCCATGCTGTGGCTACTGCTGGGAGATGAGTTACGCTCGCTACGTGACACGCAAACCAAGCTGGGCGGAGGATGTTTACATTTCAAATATACTAAAGATATTTTTAAGGCATCTTGGTGGTAGGAGGGTCCGAGGTGGACAGCTGATACCAATTTTTACAGCATGCCTACATTCCACTATCAGTGTTGTATGCTTTCTCTCCCTGTTAAAGGTATTGCCAAGTTTTTTGGCATGCAATAGTAAAACTGGCAGAGAATTTCTTTTACACTTTTACACAAACAGCTATTGGTTACATTGCGTGCATTAGTGAGTGTAAATTGCACATTTGGGCTGAGAAATTACTGTTTTTTTTAATTCCAGCAGATTCATTTTTTGATTATATTGCACCATTTTGCAACCTTATGTTTTCATTTTTTGATTATATTGCACCATTTTGCAACCTTATGTTGTTCAAATGAATGATTCTGGGCAAAATGTAATTTTATTTATTACATTTTTTATTGCTTTGAACATAGTTTCATGCATTTATGTGTGAATTTTAAATACACATATAAATAAATATAAATATATAATGTGTAAATGACACACATGTACTAAATACTTTGATAAAAAGGGGGCTGATCTTTCTGCACAACATCACTGAGTGGAATTAGATGTGACAGACACCAAAGCAGAATTCCCCTTTATCATTTTTTAGAGTCGTGGCCACCATTGTCACCCTTTTATTTTTAGTCATACTTTCAGAACTGCTCTTCATCACCTCTGAGACAAACATGTTTATCAGTGATCGCCCGTAGCCTAACTCCTACACGCGTATTGATCAAAGATATCATAGCTGCTTCAGTGTTATCTAAAATGGCATTTACACTTATGTGCACGTCTGCGTGTTTTAAATGGCAGCAGATACTCCTTCTTTTGTGTCAAATAATCGAAGAGAACACTGGAAGGAGGCTTGACATCGACGTCAATGCCAGGTGCTGTCACTGATTGCCGATTGTTAAGAAAAGTAGATCACGATCCGAAGTTGCATTATCTATTCTTGGATGTGTGATAAGAAGCTGTGAATGATTTAAGCCATTTTACCACACACACACACACCGATACACACACAGTGGAGATAAAATAAATCTAGCTTGGCGTTCACAGATAGTGTGGTGCCAAGCTCCTCATGGCGCAGATGGAAAGAGAGAGAGGGAGAGGGAGAGGGAGAGAGATGGAGAGAAGACGGAGGGAGGAACGGAGCAGAGAAGCAACAAGAGAGGTCTGTGACACCTCTCTTTCTCGGCCCACACTAAAGCTGCCTATTATCTAATCCTTCACACCATGGATGGGGGGACAGGGATGGTCAGAGAGAAGGCAGGGAAAGCAAGACACAAAGTAGACGCCAGAAAAATAGAGGGAGCAATCGTCATCATCGCCAGAGTGGCGTTCTGCCCGGCGGTAACACAAGGCATCATTGTACTGAAGGAGTGATGGAACTGCTCTCTCTCTCTCTCTCTCAGCCAAGCCTGACTCAGCCCAACCAAAGCAGCCAAGTTAGAGCATGGAAACTACTAAACCCTAACTTTACTGACCACTAAAGAGAGACACGTTATGATTACAGTAGCAGGACTGAAAGCATCGGAGACATTCACCCTCTTGACTTCCATCACATTACCGTCTCCAGTGGTATTCAGCCACGAAGATAGTTTCGGGTTGCCTGGTGCTGAGGTACTGAATGGAATTCCGTTTGTGATGCCAACTGTGCTCGGCAGCTACATTTCTTTTCAGAAACAACGTACCAGTTCATCAACATACCAGGCTGTGAAAAGTTTTGTGACACTACTTTTTTTAAAAACTTCAGTCTGTATGAGAACTGCTGACAGTGTGTCCTGTGGATTATCCAGAGTAATGAAATCATTGTTTTGTTGGGAAAAGATGACACACAAGATGACATTGATTTGGGAGGGTGGAGGCAGATATTTCAGAACCTTTACAAAAACTAAAAAGGTAGATATAACATGTTTCGGAAATGAGTGAACCAACCCCTGACCAACCACCTGATTGTCGTGGAGCGCTGAAAATTCACAACACAGGACACGAATCATGCTTGTATACAGGCCAATTATAACGACTCCGATTCAAAAATAGAAACTGTTCAGATACGCTGGCAAACCAATAGGCGCTAATGATGGTCTGCGCGCCAAATGGCACAGTGACATCTTTCTGCATGTAAATAAATGGCTCTCTCTTCTATTTTTGCATCTCTTTTATCTTCTGCGGTCTGAGAGCTCTCTCATTTGTCAATTTAAACCAGTGATCTACAGCGGTATCACAGCAGAAGAAAGCATTGAGAAAAATCTGTTCCGGTTAAGGATTTTTGGTTAACCACCAACCCTTCCAATACAAGCAACGAGCAATGTTATGACGCGGATTGACAATGAAAGCTCCAGAATTGTCTGTTGACATGTGTACAATGCCAAAAAAAATGATGTTTCAATCAGCCACAAATTCTCATTTCTCATTTTCAGACCGCGGTTAGAGACTCAAAACAGGGCTTGTGGGATTTTGACAGGGGTTCAGCGTATAGCAGGAACATATGAGCGTGGTCAACATCTGGAATACATTTACAGTAGAAGTCTGCCTGTCAGACTAGAAACGTTTTAAGTCCTTCCAATCCTTCATGAGAAGAAGAAGAAGAAGAAGACTGCTCTTGTTACATAACTTTATGTTTAACTCAAGAATTGTAGGTGATTGGGGAGTAAAATAGTTCAACTTCAACCACTGTCCAGATTAATGATTGATGTGAATCTCCGGGATAGCACCACATGGAATAAAGTCGATACACATGCGCACACTTAAAAGCCTCGGGCAGGAATAACAGCAAAGACCGTGTGTGTGTGTACGGTGTCAACACAACAGAAGAGTATCGAGGTCATGCTTCTGCTACAGTGCAAAAGGGAAGACTACTGAATGCCAGAGGTCAGGATCGTATGTATCGGTTGCAAAGACAACAGAAGAAGAGTGCAGAGAGGGAGAGAGGAGAGGAGGAGGACGAGGGGGGTTGGTATGAGAGAGGAGAAGCAAAATATCTCCAGTCTTCCCATGACATTCCAGCTGCAGCAACTAACTTTCACAACAGGCTGTGAGAATGAGGACAGCACACACACACACACACACACACCTGTGCAGCCAAACACACTACTTGTTGCAGCTTTACCTCAATTCTGAAGGACCAAGAGACTCATCTCCGCCCCCATCTAGTCAAGGATCTTCACATAAACACACATTTCCACCATAACCAGACCCGGCTACACCTTGTCCCACCTATAGGAGCAGTAAGTATAATCACAGACTCAAACATACTGCACATTCTCCTCCATGATCCCCACTGACATCCCAAACCCAAGAAGTGTCACAGAGACACACACTGCTCCCCCCAGCCCACGGACACAAATAGAAACACAGCAGACACAAGTAATAGAGGCAGAGAGGGGAGACATTACCAACCTGCTCTCTTTGTGGACATTCAGTCCACATGCTGGTGAGTGATCAGTCCACTTGGCTTCACTGAAAGGACGGCAGCTCTGACACACACACTCTCCACAAAAGAAGCGTGCAGCGGGCAGACAGTGGACAGTTAAGTCCTGTGTGTGCTCTCTCTCTGTTCTGTTACTGAGTATGTGTGGCTGTGAAACTAACTCACAGTGAACTCTCTCCAACTCCTCAGGAAGGGAGGGGACTCTTTAACTCTTTAACCAATCACAGGAACTCATTCCTCCCACAGGCTTTTCTCATTGGATGAAAACAAGTCCTGGAGTTTTGTTGAAGTAGGAGGAGTCCTTTAAGGGGAGTAAAGGGGGGACGCTGACCCTGCCTATAGTTTGTCATGTGTATAAATTGAGTCTTTATGTATTTGCATAAGCAACAAAACAAATAAACACCTGAAACATAAGCAGTAAAACAAAAAAGGAAGTGGGATTGTAAAAACAACAACAGCAGGAATTCTTATTTAGTGTATTTAAACCTGTGTGTACATGTGTTATCATTCATGTGTGTGTGTGTACCCGGCTGACAGAGCTCTCTAATAAAAATGTACCCTCATATCACACCTGTACCATAAAACCATTCAGAAGTTTGGCAGCCACACACACACACACACACACACACACACACACACACACACAGGTTCAAGTGCAAATCAAAAGAGATCTCTTCCTCCATCTTGTGGATTAAGGGATGTACTGCGCCTCTCACATAAAAATATGTGTGTGTGCTTATGACAGGGACTTTACCCTGCGTTCTACCACCACACCCACAAGGCATAGTTCAGATAAAATCATAACCAAAACACTTTAATGAATGTTTTTTTACCAAACACACCCCAGAGCCACATGCACAAGAACTTCTACGGAGACAGTAAAGCAGTAGGTGTGTCGCATGTGGAGAATACACAGCAGTAAAGTAATAAAAGGCTCACACACAGAGAGACGAACTCCTGGAAACTAGAGGTGTTTCATACACATACATGGCAGCCATAAAAAGACACAAACAGACAGAAAAATCTCCCCTGAGACTAAAACACAGCTATGATAGTTCAGTGAAGATACCCGTCATTACCTCCTGTTGTCCCAGAAACAGTCCAATTTTGTGATTTCAGCTTGTTGTTTGGCTATTATGATCATTACCGCAGTTGTTATGAGCATAGGCCCACTGAAAAGCCCATCACATGCACACACACACACACAGTCCGGACTCACACTGACATCATAATACAGAGACATACATACCAGATGTGATGAAAAGGATGGAAAAGACAGGAGTGTCCTGACAAGTGTCCTGCGTGGTTCTTAGGATCCCTCCTGCTCTGTCTGTCTTTTTTCATCTATGACTCTCTCTCTCTCTGTCTGTCTCTCTCTCTCTCTCTCACACACACACACACACACACATCATGATTCAGTGACCATAAACATAATGGTATCTACTGGTAAACACAGTGCAAAGGGCAGAGAGATAATATTTGCAGCATGATGAACACATCAGTGCAATAAAAACAGAAATATATATAAATATATTCCACATGGTATGAGCCTAAAACTTATATTGAAATCAGCCATTTACTTCAATAAGAAAATAAGCTACAGCGTTAAACGGTTTAAATCTGTCAAAGTTGACTTTGTGCAGCAGGATTTCAAACCGGTGATAATCATGTGTTTATTATGGCGAACACCCTAAAAGGAAATGGAATAAAAGTGAGTAAATCATGTTCCTGTTTACTGTAACTGATACATAAATAAAGATCTGGTGTACTGTGACCACGAATATAATACTGAAGTTAGGTCTAATCAAAAAGATAAAGAGTAAGATAAAAGATAAAGATAAACTAAAGGAAATAAGCCTGGATTAGCAGAGTTACTGCTGTGCGTGGGAGGCTGGAGCCTATCCCAGCTGGCACTGAGCGAGAGACAGGGTACACCCTGGTGAAGTCACCAGTTTATTACAGGGATGACACATAGAGACAAACAACCATTCCCGCTCACACCTACGGGCAATTTAGAGCCACCAATTAACCTAATAACTCCATTAATGTAATAACTGTGGGAGGAAGCTAGAGAGAACCCACACAGACACAGGGAGAAGATGCAAACTGCAAAGCAAAGAAAAGGTTACACCACAGAGAGAGGACCCAGCTGTGAGGCGACAGTGACACTGCACCACCTTGTTGCTTCCACTACTGAAATCTGCATGATTCAAAGTGGATAAGTTAACTTTAAATGTATTCACTTAAAGATCAAGAACAACATTAAAGAAGCAAGTTTCTGTGCATTTAACATCGTCCAAACTTTGCAGCTGCAGACCAAATTTAATGGGTTTTATGAAAAGTCGATGAAAGTGACTAAAAATCAGCTTTTAGGGACATGAAATGACCTTTTTTCTCTCAGCTTCACATTTTCTGCAGTTTCCATTTGTTGCCTTTGGCGGAAGCCAATCATTTTGCCAGTTATGAGGGGGATGACATATTAATTCTAAGTGGCAGTTGTTGCTAAATCACTAGAGTGACTCTGCTCTGACCTCATCACACAGTATGCAGCAGTTTTTAATAGGATATTCTCCACATACATGAAGGTTTGACATGTGCCGCCAATTTACAAACACTCTTAGAAAGAGGAATGGTGCACACTGATAAGTGCCACGTCACGCCCCCCCCTCCCTCTTCTCATTCTGCTGTGGGCAAATTGAGCTTTGAATTAAATCCGGGCTTCAGAGTGGCTGTAATGCATTTTGATGCTTTGTGACCGTGGAGTTATACGATTCCACGCGGGCACAGTGCAGTTCTGAGATATCAAACTAATCAGACATTAGATATTGCTACCAGGCAAAAACAGCACTTTTAAAACTTTAACCCTCAGTGGCTCATTAGAAAAAGTCAAAATGCTGATTGTTTTAAGGAGCAAAAGCCAGATTGGATCTTACTGATGATCTGAATTGATCCCTGTGGGGGGAAATATCATATCTACTCACCTCCTTGCAGGATGAGCTGCCACACTTCTGGAGCAGGTCAGACTCCTATTTGGATTCTCCCTCAGTACGACACTGCCTTAAAAGCACCTGTAGGCGGCGTTGCAGCACTGATTTCAACGTGGGACCCCCCCACACACATCACCCTCTTTTGAGCATCACCACTTCACCTGTTTTTGCGCACTGGGAATCAGGATCCATATAATGGGTATGCATCATAACTAGAGGAGCAGATTGGGGAAAGCCCCGGTGGATCTCTCACCTACTTTATTCTACTTAAATTATTTGAAGTCTCCTTTGTATTCTTGTGTTGACAATGCGTCGTTTCTTCGTGGTGCTTGTGACTTTTATAAAACTCTCTCCGTTCCGTCAAACAGTCTTTATTTTCACCCTGGTTGTTGTTTATCCGTTTGTGTTTGGCTGAGTTTGAGCTCCGGTACCTGATCCCCCCCTGGACAGATGTTCACCGCTGCTGCTGCTGCTGCTGCTGCATCATTACGACCCTGCCTGTGACTCACCACCACACCGTCGATGCCCGATGCAACTCGTCCACGTATCCACTGTTTTGTTTTTGCCCGACGCGCAAACGCAGGGACGCGCTGCCCGTGATGGGAACTCTTTGGGACTCTTTGAAGGATTCTCATGCTTCATTTTTCAGCAAAGCACTCAGCTGCTGGTGGCGCTCACAAACTGAGAGGATGAAGGACATAACTTGTCTCTAAGTTAGATTTTTCTTTTCTTTTCTTGAATCATTGTTCGGTGGTAGATGTTTGTGCTGTGCGTATTTTCCCCTGCGGCATCTGTTTTGATTGGAATACACCTCCGCATTAATTTCATCTAGCTTACAAATATCCAGCATGTTATTTGTTTGGTAATTAAAACGCCCACTCTTCTTTTGAAAAACAAGTACTCTCAGCCCCAAACACAGTTGGACCACTCTAGAGTACGTGTTGCAGATGAAGTGGATAATTTGGATCGACCTTAAATAGCCTCATGTTTGTGTTAGACTTTGGAGAGGACTATCTGTCCCCTGGAGGATTTCATGCGTGATTTGTCCGCTCAGAACTGTGACCTTTTCTTTTTTCAGCCTCACCATGGACAGGGTTACGCTTCTTGGATCTTGGTTTTACGCACGCAAACTTTACCTCTGCAGCTCAACCAGTGATGATGGGAGGACAGGGTAGCACCAAGGGGCTTGAGGAGTCCCAGACCCGAGGTGCCTATAGCAGTCTGGGTTAGGCACGGCCCCGTGAATAACCGCGCGGCGACAGCATGCCCTCTTGGCCCAATCTCTCGGAGTGCCTCTCCCTTAACTGCAGCTGGGAAGAGACCGACAACGTCACAAGGAACGCTGACCTCGGCCGGCCTCCAACCAATTACTTCTCAATCCCTCTTCTCACTGCCACCACCATCGCCTGCACGCTGCTGTTTCTGGTCGGGGTGGTCGGGAATGTCATGACCATTTTGGTAGTGAGCAAGTACCGAGACATGCGCACCACCACTAACCTGTACCTATGTAGCATGGCCGTATCCGACCTGCTCATCTTCTTCTGTATGCCACTGGACCTCTACCGTATGTGGAGGTATAGGCCCTGGCGGTTTGGGGACGCGCTCTGCAAGCTCTTTCAGTTCGTCTCAGAGTCATGCACATACTCCACCATCCTGAGCATCACCGCGCTGTCAGTGGAGCGCTACCTGGCGATCTGTTTCCCCCTGCGCGCCAAGGCTCTGGTCACCAAAAGGCGTGTGCGCGCCCTCATACTTCTACTCTGGACAGTGTCTCTATTGAGCGCCGGTCCCGTGTTTGTCATGGTGGGAGTGGAGCGTGACAGCATGTGGCCGACAAATTTCACTTCAGAAATGAATGAGACTGACTCCGCCTTGGAGGACACCCGGGAATGTAAGATGACCCACTACGCAGTGGAGTCAGGCTTGATGGGCGCCATGGTTTGGTTGAGCTCGGTTTTCTTCTTCATGCCGGTGTTCTGTCTCACAGTGCTCTACAGCCTCATAGGCCGTCGGTTGTGGCAGAGACACAGAGAGACAAACATCAACTCCCGTGTGGCTCACCGGGACAAAAGCAACAGACAGACCATCAAGATGCTGGGTAAGTTTAGAGAGCGCGTAAATTACGCACACACATAACTTGTCGTAGACTAAGATCTGGGTTCTAACTTCAGACTACAGTATGTGAGACAGAATAAGAAAACGTCTCTAGGTTTAGTAGAAAAGCTTATTTGCAACTTGATTCATTCTCTCGTCATCCCTTATCCATTACTCCCCCCTCTCCTCCTCCAGTGGTGGTGGTGTTGGCCTTCGTCCTTTGCTGGTTGCCGTTCCATGTGGGTCGCTACCTGCAGTTCCGCTTTCTGGACGCACCGTCTCCGCTGCTGTCTGTGTTGTCCGAGTACTGCAGCTTGGTGTCCGTGGTTCTCTTCTACCTGAGTGCCGCCATCAACCCCATCCTCTATAACACCATGTCGTGGAAATACAGATGCGCAGCGGCGCGCCTCTTTGGCCTGACCGACAGCCAACCGCAACGAGGACGCACGGCCAGCACCGTGAAGGGTGACGGCTCGAACGGCTGGACGGAATCCACAGTCAGCTTCTAAAAACGCAAGACTGTCAAGATGTCAGAACAGTGTGTGCAAAACAATCAACCCTAAGCTGATAAGGCTGACCTAGAAGCAATCATTTCTGTCAGGCCGGGGGGGAAAAACGGTTCAGTGTGTGACAAAAGAGGATGAGAAATGCGCAAAAAAAAAAAAGAAAAGCTGCAGGCCTCTTTCCACTTTGTCAACATGCACCGATAGAACTTCGATTTTTTTCCCCCTCCTTAAATATTTTAATTTTCTTGTTGGATGATTTCAGCAAGTGCTATTCACACCACACACTCATCAGCATTTTGAAAAGCACGACTGCTGGAGTGCAAAACACACACCAGGCTGAAGTGCTTGTATTGATCCAAACGTGAACAACATACAGTACACCAGGGCCGCGCATGCCCATAAATACACACACACACACACACACACACACACACACACACACACACACATATGAGTATCTTAGACATATACAATTGCCTTATATTGTATTCATATTCTGGATGACAAAGAAAGCACTGTAGAACTTGTGGCACATCTGTACTCCTTCACAGAGGGGCTGATGTGCAGTGTGTGTGTCTCTGTGTTGTGTGTGTGTGTGTGTGTGTGTGTGAAAGAGAGAGAGAGTGGTAGTATTTGCACGTGTGAATTGTGTGTCATTCTTTTGAACGTGACGTATGGAATATGTATGGGAGAGTGTGAAGATGTAAAAGTTCTATGTTACTGTTAATCTTTTATTTTTTATTTTGTTGACATGCTAATGCCCTGTATATTGGAATTTCAAGTCCATGCTGTGTTGATGCTGCTGAGAGAGGTCCAATGTGTTTCAAGTACAGTCCCTGAAATGAAGAGGACAGATATTCCTGTGTAGCTGCACAGCAGTTGGTTTAGGTTAGAGTTTGGGTAAACGAGAACCACGAAGCAAGTAGAGATTATGAGAATTTACAGAATGCAAACATTTCCGAGATATATAGATATCTTTATGTCTTTCATTTTTGTAATTATACATTCATTATTCAAGCTGCAGGCTCTTGCTAAAAAAAATAACACTGCACATAAGGGTCTCCACAGTGGTCATTTAGACGGTGCAGCACATTTATCAGTTTGGTTCATAAGACAAAGAAAGCTGTAAAAAAACATGTCAGTGGCCATAAATGTCTTTCTGAGTCCTATGAACTGTACGCCATGAAACATTTTGGGATTTCAGCCATCTCAGGTGTACTGATGTCAGTTACCTTCAACAACGTGCTTAACTGTGGATCCAGTCACGAAAAAACATGTAGCAGATTTGTCATTCTGTTTTCTGTCACAAGATTCAGTGCGCTACTTTGAGGATTGTCTACCTTTGATAGGTAATGAAAACAGTTTTTTTTTACCATGTACACCTTCATAAAAAAAGATTACAGTCATGTGGATTCACGGTCATCTTTGGCACCAATTGTTCTTCATTCCCAAAACATTTTCAACAGTTGAATCAAACATGCAAAAAAAAAAAACAAGTTAAATGATGTATGTCTTGTCTTATTTCTCAATGTGCTAAAAGTCTGATTTTCAAATGAAGCACGACGAGGCTGCATGGGTGCCCAGTGGAAACCGATTTTCATGGGTGACTGCAGTGCATGATGGTGTGATGTACCAAAGGTGCCAACCTTGTCAAAAAAAATGTTTTCAGATAGCAGTTCCTTTTTATGTATAACACAATGCAACAGATGGAAAAATGTTCATATTGTAAAGTGTATCATGCACTCTTTTGGACAAAGAATATCAGTGAGCCGTCTATAAGTGATGATGTTACGCTTGCTTTAACTTGTAAATAGTTGCTTTGTAATGCTCTACACTCAATGCTGTACACTCAGGTGGTCAGCAGTTCAAATCACCGCAGCAGCCTCCACTAATCTGCACTGGATTTCAAAACATGGCCTCCTGGCACTGAAGAATGTATCTCTGTACATACTGATGTCATGGCATACTATTTATTAATCTACAGGATATATACTAATTAAAAGAGTACTTTTTTTTTTTCTGAAGATGTCTGTGAATATCTCCTGCTGGGTAATGTATCTGTTGATGATAAAGTCTTGTAAAGTAAAAAAAAACAAAAACTAAAACTAAAGTTCATCTTTGTTTTTCTTTTGCAAACATTATTTGTATTTTTCATCCAAGCTGGCACACACTCGACAATCAGGTAATGTTCTGTTTCCAACCGGTATGAGATCCTAATTGCAAACAGAGAGCTTTGTGAAACTAACAAACCTCTCAACGCCGGCCCCTCACCCCCATCAAACATCACTGAAATAAAGTGCACACCACAGAAAGTGGACTGAGGGACACATGCCGCACCCTGACAAGACCTGTAATCTTCTCCCCAGGTGACCTTTCAATAATCCATTATGTAATGTTAATGTTAGCGGGGGTGTAACACCAGTCAGAAGATTGCAATCTTAACACAGCAGCGTGTTCTCTGTCATCTCGGCTGGCGTTGTGTTTGTGTGGCCAGGAGCTACAAAGACAACAGACTGCCCTTAGATGCTACACGTGGTTCCAAGCACCCAGCGGTCACTTTGAGGTACCTGATCAACACACACGTGTGTCTACGAGAACAACTGTCCGAGTATAAAATGTTCAGCAGAGGTTTTTGAAAAGAGCTGAAAAATATTTTAAAAAATAACATAAAATGTGACAAGATGATAAAATCCAAAGTGGATTAATGGGAAAAAAAAGCTGCGATGGAAGATGGTGGGTGGACGACAGGTGATGAGAAGAAGAGGTGTGCAAAAACAAGAATGAGGACAAGAGGTCCCTATTAAAATAACTGCAATTAAAATAGACAATAAAACAAAAGGTGAATGGAGAGAGGTTTAATCCGTGAGTCATATTAGTTTATTCAGATGTGGGCTGTTGCAGGGGAAAGTGAATAAATTATCTTCTGACAGAGAGGAGGAGGTTGACAATGGAAAAGCCAACATCAAACTCCATCTGTATGAAAGTATGCGAGTACATGCAGCTGGTATGCATAAACATTGTATGCACACCGTGCACGTGCTCGTGCACCCTCACAGAAGCTGGAATTTATTTGGTGTGTGGATTTAGCCAAAGAGCTGCAAGTGTTTCACAGACCGATACACGATTATTGGTGGCACAGAATCCCTAAGGTGCCCCACTGGGCTTAGATCAGGACCGTGTATGGACATATTTTATACACGCTAATCAGCCATAGCATTATGACCACCTGCTTTATATTCCAGAGGCTGCCAAAACAACCCTGACCCATTGAGGCATGGACTCCACTGTTCTTCCAGTTTTCTTGTGGCCACCAAGGATCCGACTTGTTTCTCCACAGATGCTCAGTTGTCACCAGTAACAGGCAAACAGCCAATCATTCAGCAGCTGTGTAGTTCAAGTTGCAGTAGTTGCCATGTGGGTTTGTTTACAAAGGAGTAGCATGCAGTGAGAAGCATGGAGGAGAGCACTGGTAGTATAGTAATCCACGGTAGTACCGTTGAATTTCTAGTATAGTAGGAACTGTTACGATTTATTTCCGCAGGGTACCGTGGTTACCGTGGGTATCGTGCAACCCTAGTGATTTATGTGTTATGTTATGGTATTCTGATGATCCTCCACTGGGAAAATGTAGATTCCTTCACCCACAAACCAGCAGCCTGGGCCGCACTGTTTCCAGATCAAGTTTTCGACTTTCTTCCATTCAGCTATTCAAGTTCGATGATTCGATTGCTTCATCTTCTTCTTCTTTGCTGACGGTGGAAGAACACTGTTTTTTTTTTGTTTGTTTTTTTGCTGTAGCCCAAAAGTTGGACAGGTTGTGTGCTCTTCAGTGTTCTGTTATTGACTTGTGCCCCAACTTTAGATTACACAGCCCCAAAAGTAAAATACAGTTTTTCCACTTTGTATTTTGCCACCAAGACAGCAGCTGATTGATTCTTTTTTGGGTATGTGTGTGTGTGTGCAGATCACACTGTTGTTCTTGGTAAACTAGAGATAATACTGTGCCTGTATACCGCAGGTCATACCACATTCAGTCACTTGAATTGTTCTTCTTGCCCAGTAATCTACACACCACCAGACCAATTTAATACTCCCTGCGTGCTTTATCCTTTAGCTTTATTCATGCTGCAGCTCACTGTCTGGAAGAATGAATTATCACATGGCCACTGCTTGCGGTGAACTTTCCGAAAACAGTCATTTGTTATATTATTATAATTAAAAAAAAGATAAAGGTGAGAAGTGTTGTTTTGCTCTCGCACCTATTTAATCATTCTCAAAGTCCACAGCACTTTAAACCAAACCGGTGTACGGGCGACAGAAAAACGATGGCACAAAAGGTTAAAAGACTATTTATTCCCGTTGTCCTTGGGTCGCTGCAGGGTGACTGGAATTGAGCGACGAGGCAGCAGTCTGTCTGCGGTGCCTTCAGGGACAGCAGGGGATAATAGTGTGTGTGTGTTATAAACTCCTGTGGCTAAACACTATCGAGGCCACTAGAGAGTAAATCTAGGACTGACACACCTTCACGCAGACACACATGATAGTCCAATTAAAAACTGACACACAAAAACAAGTCAGACGTTCCCACCGTAAAGATTTCTTTCAAAACATAATCCAGAACATTGATCATAATTTAAAGGCCTAATATTGTAAATATTGATTACTGCTCAGCTATGTTTTTAGCAGCACATAAAGCTGTGCTTGATGATAGCAGAATTGTCATTCTCATGTTAAAAGGTATAATAAGTAAGATTGAACACAAACAGTGGAGCGAGTCACGCAGGGTGCCAAACTGACGCCACTGAACTATCTAACTCTGATACTCTGCCTGTTGTGTTCTGGCTGTTTATTTCATGAATCAGCTTCTAAGTCGGAGTCTGATTCCCAATCTACGCTGTAAAATAGTGACAGTTTGACAGAAGTTTAGTTTGGTTTGTAATGAGAGAGGCGGTAAATCAGAGTGAGGGAGATTGATTCATAGCAGTTACGTCCAGCACATAAACACAGAGAAAAGGGGGGTTGGCTCAGTTCATGGCAGCGGCAGCTACTAGTGGCACTTCCCCACTGACCTGCTGAGGCAGCTGCCGGTGTTGTGGACTCCCCTTCGTGTGAACGCGCATGCACTGCAAGCATTTCATTCATTCTCTTGTCAATTTACAGATTTTGGGTTTGAATATGATTACTGGAAACAATCCTACACATTCTTTTCTGTTTACGGCAAGACAAATGCACTACACATGCACTGACATTAGATAACACACATGAAAATGATGAGAAACCCTCACGTGACTATGTTACACGATGTAAAATCATGTTACTGTAATTACTGTAATTACTGTATTACTTTCAGGTCTCCAGCACCGGCCTCAGACACCGGCAGCTGCTGCTGTTCTGGGCATTTGTTTTTATCGTATAAAACAGTTGTCAGTATTCCATTACGTGATTTTTGCATTAATTTTAGGTTTTCTTAATTAATCTCTCAACCGCTGCTGCTGTGTGGTGGCAGCTGAGTTAAACACACCGTCAGCACCTTTCACAAACCTCTGCACCGCCAAACCCGCATCTCCCTCCGGTGACTGATAGCCGTCGAATACCACTCAAACTGAGCATTATCAAGATGGAGTTTGTGCACTATAAACTCTGAAACTTTCCCAGCTGCTGTAACGTCGCTTCTTTTGTTTGCCTGTTTCTGTCTCTCAGGTCTGGTAGAGTCCAACTCTGTCAAACTGCTGTGCTCGCTCGCTTCCATCGTTGTAGTGCGCTGTGTTTTCTGCAATTTATTTTCATACCTGGCAACCCCGGATATCGAACACGGCACTAATTGATCAGAATTCCAAAGTAGCAGTAGATTCCAAAATAAGAACAGGGTTTTTGTCAACAAGCATTTCAACTTGAAATGTTTCCTTAAGAACTGATGATATAGCATATTAATTTTATGATTTAATACAGTATCTTACATATTGTACTTTTAAATCTTGAAGATAAACACTGTTACACAACAGTACTGTAAATTCCAGGGAAACTGTTTTGCACCGACTTTATCTAGGCTGCTAGTTTGTTTATCAAACATTATATGAGTAACTAATATGTTTCAAAAAAGCATAATTTATATTCATAGAGACCTAACTGTATGTAGAACAGTGTATGTGTGTAGAAGTGCTGATGAATAAAGACACACACAATAAAAACCTACAGGTGGAATCAAAGTCAGAAAAAAAAATCAAAACATTTATTGGGCATAAATATATTATATATACGCTACCGATACAGTTACGTCTTACATACATAGGGTAGTATTTGCAAAAATCTATACATTAAAATTGATATGGCAGTTTCTTTTATATAATGCATATGAAATTGTCTAACATTTACAATACAAGAAGAAATGCATGAATTTCTTTTCTTTCTTTTTTTTTTTTTTCAATTCGTAGACCATGACAACATTGGAATGTTTGTTTTTAAATCGTGAGGTAAAAATATGTTTCTTTTTTTTTTTTGTCTCTCTTAAAAAATAGTTAAATACCTGTGAGTCTCTGTGTGTTTGTCAAATCGCCAAATTCTCAGTCAAAATCTCTACTTACTGTAAAACGTACAAAAACAAACGAACAAACAAACAAAAAAAAACAAACAAAAAAATTAAAAAGAAGAAAATAAACTGATCAGAAGGCACAGACGTGGGGTTGCTGGGCAAACAAATTGTCTCTCATTCTTTGACATAACCCGCCAAAATGTGCAGGACCTGCAGGGTTGGATGGGTGGGGGTGGTTGGGTAAGGTGGGAAGGGTGTGTCTATAAAAAAATCACCAGCATTTTTAAAAATAACAAAAACAATAAAGCACATAAAGGGAGTACCCTGCCCACAAACGCACAGCCTTCCGGTTAACACTGCGTTAACCTCGGACTATGCAACACTAACACGACTGGCCTGAGCTCGACCAATAACACAAGGCGAACCTCTGCTCTCCCACTGGGGCGTTTAAGGCTTGAAAATAGGGGGGTGGAAAGGGAAAGGGAGGGCGGGAAGGTTGGGCTGTGGGTGGGCAACATAACATCAAGGGTTTTAAAAAGGACAGGACACCTCACACGTCACCTGTCGACTACAATGCAACAGGCTAGGTAGACACCATGAGCACGTCTGAGAGAGGCACCGTGCTCCCCTATGAACTGTACTTCCTTTTGTTGCCGTAGTTTGCATTCTGCAGGGAGCAGGGTGCCGTTTGAGAAGCACAGAACCATGCTCCAGTAATGCCAATGTCACAGTGACGCCAACGACAGAATAATGCCAATGAATGTAACAGACGGCGTTGGCAGTAGTGTTTGGAACAGAGCGAAAGGGACCACGCGTCTCCTCTCCGCTCATATTAACCTCATCAAGACTAATGCTCGGCATAAAAAAAGTGCTTCAACTCTGTTAGTCATAATGTATTACCATCTCATTCTATAGCTCTATAGATATCTCTGTATATCATCTCTTAGCAAAATACTGGATATAAAATACTCACTACTGCTATACCAGCACTAGCCTGAACAAGGAATCGTCAATATTATTATTGTCATCATCTGCCTGAAATCATCGTATGATTGTTTTTGCCTTTTCTTTTCTTTTTCTCTTTAAACTTTCCGTTTGAAATCAGGTTGTGTGACTCTCCAAAAAAGGGGCTACACATCTCGAAAATGGCACATTTTGCTTTACAAAACAAAATAATAAAAGATAATATGAAAAGAAGCATAATCACAGATCAAGTTAATGTTTTTTTTTTTTTCCTTTTGAGAGAATAATAATAACAATAATAATAATCGTAATGCTGTGTCGTCACAGAAGAACATCACAGAACCCTTTAGACAACTGCAAACGCAACATCTAGTGGACACGAGAAGCCTGCACTTTGGCAATAAAACAGTAAAAAGATATCAGAAGCTTCATTATAACACTAATTAGATTTAAAAAAAAAACAAAAAAACAAAAAAAAAAGCCAAAGGCAGCGACATTTATCCCAATACAGATGACTTGACCCTAAGGCCCGGCTTTGCTACATGTCTCTCTAAGCATTACAAGAACTGCTCAGCTGTGCACGGCCGTAACAGGAGATGGAAAAAAAAAACAAAAACAAAAAACACATAGGCATTTGGTTACATGTTTGAAACGGCAATGATAACTGCAATGCATGGACTGATGAGCTACAGGTTCCCAACAGCTATAAGAGAAATACTTAAAGGGTTACTGAGATAAGGAATGCTGGCCTTAATCATACAATCTAACATACATCCATTTAAAAAAAAAAAAAACTTTTAAAGAAAAAAAAAAACATGCTACAAGGAAAAAAAATTAGTATATAACTACACTTGTCTCTTAATCTTTAAACAATAAATAAATGAAGATTGCACTGTAATTGGCATGTAAAGTACTGTATGCAAATATATAGTATAAATAAAACCTAGAAAAGAACTCTACCTTAACTTTCCCATCAACTTTGGCAAAGGTATTTTGAGCTAGTAAACCACTTTGCTTACTGACATACAGGAGCAAGGCACAGCATAGACAAGAGGACAAGATACAGCATCAAAAAGAAAGAAAGAAAGATAGAGATAAAAGAAGGGGAGGAAGACAGAGAGAAACAGAGGAAGAGAGGCTATTATGATGACGATGTTGACAGCGATGGGGCGGGGGGTGACACGATTAGATCTCCCCTCTGTAAGGCCTTATCCCTGAGGTACGTTACAGGCTGCCAATCAGAGTTAAGCGGTGGGGCTAAAATACTGCCCCACCCCTCTTCCATACCCCCTGTTCCCACCCAATCCCTCTCCCCCCACACACCCCACCTGACAACAGTAGACATGTTAATCATGCAGGTCGGGGTGACTTCTTTGGATCATCAGGGTATATATATATTTATATATAGATATAGATATATATATATATATATAATGGGCTGTACCTTGGCTTTGTTTTTTGGGTTGGGGGTAAAGGGGGTTCAGGAGTCAGGCGGGAGGGATGTCACAAGTGTCAGAATGCCCTGTTCTGTTGAGTTGTGTTCTGTCAAAGGCTTGTTTGGTTAGTGAACATTAGTTCAAGACCCCAGAGAACATGTCCGTCTGAGGAGAGACCACAGACTTGCTACTACTCTGATTACATGTCAATAAAGCACTTTTTAATAGAGAGAGAGAGAGATAGAGAGAGAGTAGTGCATGAGCAGAAGGATGGGATGGATCGAAAGCAAAGAGAGGCGCAGCCAGAGCAAAAAAGGTAATTACAGATAATTATGGGGCGAGGAGAGGAGAAAAGAGGAGAGGAGTCTTCAAATGTATCGATTCACAGACTGGGTGGAAGGAGAAACTACAGCTTCAGCGTTGCCTCTGGCTGGCGGCAGGCTAAATGGCAGGGAGAGAGAGTGTGTGGGTGGGTGCAGGGGGGGGTAAAGCTCAAGCTAATGGCTTTCCTGGTTAACACACACAGCTCTGAGAAGAGCGGCAAGCCGGCAGGCTGTTAGCACCTCTGGGTCTGTGACGCTATGGGCATTGTATTACATTATTGGCTGTAGCAGTATGGTACTTTGAGATGGTATGGATATGGAAGGACTGACCTGAGGGGCCAATTTAAATACTCAGCCCCAAGCCCTTTCCCTAAGTGAGTTTAAGCAGCCAATCACAATCCCAGCTCGGCTTCCTAAAAAAACGCTAAAGCCAGTTTATGCCCCGACATTCACATCACCTACAAGGGTTCATATATTCTGATCCAAGACCAGTCTTTAAGGGCTCCTTCAACCATCTGCACGAGCTGCTGAACTGACCTCAGAGCTGCTGTTTGTGAGCACCTAGAGTAGTCTCCTCTCCTTTTACACTGTAGTTCAGACCTTACATTGCCATCACTTATATTACATCACTTCTATAGCATTATATATATTTGTTAAATATATATATATATATATATATATAAGATATATATATATATAAGTATATATTAGGATTACTGGTTTTCCATTCTTTCTTAGATATAACAAAATCACAGGATAGCAGCATCTTACACCACACATGAATTGCATCACTTTGGTAGCTGAATGAGTGAATGATTGAATGTTAAAAGGATGAGCGGATATGATGTGATTGGAGGAAATGTGTGTGTGTGTTTCTCACCGTCATTGCATGAGTGTAATTGTACGCGCGTGTGTGTGCGTGTGTGTGTGTGTGCATGTACATAAAATTTGCACATCGCGCGCCGTGTCTCGTTGTGAGTCGCGCGCGTGAGAGCAGGTGCAGATTGCATGAATTGACCGACAAGCCTGTAGAGTAGTAACAAACGGAATAATAAAAAGGTATGAATGGCTAAAGCTTTGATAGCCTACATTGGAATATGGCTGAAATGAATAAAGACTGCAGCAAAAAAAAAAAAAAAATTACACATTGAAAAACAAAACAAACAAAAAAAAAAGGTAAGGCAATGACCGTCAAGAAATATACACGTTCTCTAATCGAATATGTTTTTAAAAAGATACAAAATAAAAACATGCAAGTCAGTCTGAGGAGCAACTGCTTTGCTCACAGCTATTTTTAAGGCTTGATTATCAGTTTTCTTTCCCAACCGAGGTACAGCTAAGACAAGGCTTCCCTCGACAGAAATCCTTAACAAATGAGACAGACAATGATACAAAGACAACAGAGACATAGAGAGAAATGAGACCATACAAAGTGAAGGCCGAAGACAACAACAGGAACAAGGTGAGGAAAGCCAGAATCGGTACTTTGACTAAAAAAACAAAACAAAAAAATAACAAATAGCCTTAGAAGTATATCTCAAGTGTTTTTTTGATTTCATTCGGTTCTTTCATAGACTCTGTGATTTTTGCTTTCTCTTTCTATCCTATAGATAGTTAAAATTCCCTCACTTCATGAAGAAGTACTGTAGCAAGCAGGCGATGAGGATGGAGAAGCCTGCGAACATGCACACGATGAGCGCGGCGAAGCGCTCGTCGCTGGAGATCAGGCCCGCCCCTTTGCCCGTTTCCACGGCGCACAGCTCCCCCGACGACGCCGTCTCCTGGCGACGCAGCGTGAACAAGGAGGACGGGCTCAGTGGTCCGCACAGTTCCTGGCACGTATCCTGGCAACGGCGGCAGGCGCCCACGCGGAAACGATAGTCTGTGTTGCCCTGGAGACCAGAGATTTGGAACGCGCCCTCCTCTCCCTTAAAAACCTGCGAGGGGAGAAAAAGACGGGACAGGACAAAGTTTTAAAAACATATTCGGGTATTCGGGTGTGGTGAGTGAGATGAGCTGGTTGGCGTTTTGTTGGACTAGACACCTGCATCCTTGCTGCGGTCACGGTGGCATATGATTGCTTGTTTTCATAGCATGGGCATGGTGACACTCTCAGCAGGCAAACAGGCACCAATTTACAAAGGAAACCAGCTCAAGTCAAATTATAACAAAACACATCTGGCATCATGGCATGGCTGCACCACAGTGCATCTTGAAACAGAGTCCTGGTTTCATTGAATATGATTAATGTTTATCCCTGGGTTAAGTTTCTTATCCCTTGATTTCCCCAGCTAGAAAAATGGCAAACGCTTCTCTGTATGAGAGGATCAGAAAGAGAGCAAGATCACCCCTGAACCAGAATATATGATCTTTGATCAAAAACACATGCAAGTCTGCCTCAGTTTAAGTGTTATTCTTATAGTCCATGTTTGTCATGCCCGTGAGAAGACTTTAAACTTTCCCGAAAAACCACACAAAAAGCATTTCACTGTCCATGATCAACGATCTTCACTCAGGCTTCTCTGTGCTGGATCAATCGTCGGTCATGAGACCTCTCTCTCTGTCTCTCTCTGTCCCTGCTTTCGGTTCCACATTCCAGATGTTGTTTTGGATCTGAATCTTCGGCCTCCAGGAGATTCGGTCTTTTCTCTTTCCCCCTTGTGTACATGTTGTCCTTGCCTCTCACTCCCTCTGCGGCTCTGTCGACCTCCGTGTTGAAAAGGAGGTCGTGTGACTTTGGAAGTTGCCTGACGTCCTCCACCGATCCATATTATTTATGTATGTTTACAGTGTATGTAGAGTTTTGTATCTGCTCTGTGCACACGACAGTTATCGCATGTGTGTCTGTCCTAGTAGAGGGGTCTCTTCTCTGTTGCTCTTCAGGAGCCTTCTTTAATTTTCCTTCTCGTTTTTTTTTGGGGGGGAAGTTTCTGATTGAATCGAGGGTGTAAGGATAGAAGGATGCTGTATGCTTTCACTCGAGCAAAATCTAATTTGTAGTATCGGGCTGTATAAATAAAATCAAGTTAGAAAAAATCAATTATCGTTGATCATGGACAGTGAAATGGTTTTTGTGTCTGCCAGATATTTTTCATTTTCATTCTATTTCAATGCAGCGGGAAGACTCGAGGTCTGTGGGAGTTTTACACAAAGGCTCATTTAGCTCTAACCTTCTGAATTTTTGTTTGTTTAGGAAGTTGGCGAAAGAAAAAGTAGTGCACGAGCGCAGTCACTCACTGTCATTCTGAGACTGAGAAACAAACAACAGGAGGACACATCTGACCAGCAGCAGCATTACAGATCTGTACTGACGGCTGATGTGTGTGTACACATAATGAATTGAGCAAATACGCATCGCACATCGTACACACACAGCTGCGTTTTTGTCCGCTGGTGAGTATCAGCAGTTCTTCCCTCTAACCATTCAGTAATTCAATAACAGAGAGTAAAACGACCCTGAAGACAAATGTCTTTTTGTCAGCAGTCTACCCGTCGGGCTCATCGCTCCAGCTGCCAGCCAGCTAATCCCATATTTTCCAAGTGCGGCCAAGATCTTTTTTTTTTCCCCACTTGTTTCTCTGTTGTGATTCTCATTTAAAATCCTTCAATACCATTCGATAAATTCTGCTGGCACTGCAGAATACCTTCAATAGTTCAATTTCAGATTGCTGTATCTTATCTGTACGTTGTGAGTGTGTGAAAAAGTGTGTGTGTGTGTTTCATTCAGTCCATCTGTGTGGATGCTCTGTATTACCCTCCCCATCAGCTCAAACTGATCTTTCTTCTCCTCTGGGAGATTAGAAAACATCCTCCCAGTAGTCGTACACACGTACACAAAAAAAAAAATGAATGAACTGAATAATAGAAGAGCTGAGCATTATCCTGTGTGTGTGTGTGTTTGCATGTGTATATGTGTGTGTGACGAACCTGTTTGTATTCTGACTCGCGTCCCACCAGCACCTGGAGCACATAGCTCACAGGATCTCCTCTCATTGGTTGGATAGTCTCCCATGTGATCTCACACATATTCCCTTCCAGCTGGTGCACTCTGGGAGCTAGTGGGAATAAAATGGCATCGAAATGTGATTCTGACTCGGATTTACATTTCCTACTGGAAAGAAAATCATAAAGAAGCCCGAAAACAAACACACCTGAATCCATTCATCCAAATGTAGGCCAAATATTTCTAACCTCCTATTAATGAGCAGATACTAACATCCATCTCCCTGATATCTAAATGCTTTATATTAACAATAATGCTTGACACTTTAGACTGATAATTGTTTTGCAAAGCAATAATATCCTTGGGGGGATAATGTCATTTTATACCAGAGGTAACAACACAACCAAATTTTGCATTAATCGCTGTGCAAAACACAGCATACATTTATTAAACTCTACCTCAGGACTTATTAATTAATAACTGAAAGCTGATTTGCAGGCGACCTTCCTAAGCTGTTTGGACCGTTAACGCTGTTATTTTCCCATTTATGGATATGCCAATGTTGTGCCGGACATTCACAGCCTCGCAGTCATACCGTAATACTTCCCAGTTATATCACCTGAGAGGATACTCTTTACTGTGATTATTATAGCTATAATAAGCCACCGCCTCTAGGTTTACAGCAAACACCACATATTGGAGGCAATAATCAAGTAAGGTACCGGTAAACACGCCATCTCTAGCAGTCAAACAGAAAACAAATGTATTGCTTTATTTCCGCCTCCCAATATAACTCCCTGCAACGGCCCTTCAAAAGTTCAAACTTAACTTTGTTATGAGATAATTGGAGATAAATGCATTCATAAATTAGAATAAGTTGCACAATGCAAACTTATGACAGTGATATCCCCCCCACACACACCATGCACAGACAAACACACACTTTGCCCGGATTCATTTACCTTTGAGGGCAGGGGGTACAGACTTGGTGGTGCAGAAGGTGTGTGTGTCAGAGAAAGGACCCTCCCCAGCGTCACTGATGGCCTGTATTCTGAAGCTGTAGCTGCTGGACTCCGTCAATCTCTGGACCTTGTAGGTGTGGCTGGGACCACGGTAGATCGTCACAAACCTGGACGGAGATACAGACGTAATGAACGAAGAAAGTTAAGAGACAAATTTAGAGAGAAATCTGTGAATGATAACGAAGGTTGAAGGAGAGGACGGAGTAGAGAAAGTGAGTGAGGAAGAGAGGTGAAGGTGAGAGGAAGGAGTAATGGTGATTAGATTAGAGGAAGGGAGAGATGTGGTGATGGAGCAACTCACGGTTAAAAAAACATGAGACATCGATACTTGGGTTGCACTAATCACTAAACCAGTTTTCAGGACTGATTCACACCGTGTTCATGATGGGACTGATGCATTATTCCTGGACTTTCTGTGACTCATCGCGGCAGGCATTACCAGTTAAACACGCTGACCTACATGTATCACTAAGAGGTTTATTCACCTCAAGACGGCCAGGCTGCATCAGCATTGGCTTTAGCAAAGTGGGACTGTTTGTGAGAAATACGTAGTTGAGACCTTGAAGAGAAACAGGGATGCTGTCGAGAAGAGACGAGAGTAAACCTTGACTAAGATAGCGGTGATTTATGAACACACAGGAGGAATACTTGACGTGCCATAGCCGCAAATCTGATGAAAACGAGCACCCCCCCCAAAAAAAGTTTCTGGCTGGCTAGATGGACAGATTGATGCACTGAAGGAGAGATGATAAGTGAGCGAATGAGCGAGTCAGGGGGGTTTGAGCTGGGGGAGAAAAAAAAAAGGGGGGTTATTTATCTGCGCTATCAGCTTTTCGGCACAATAAGGTAAAAGTCTGAGCGGGGAAAGGGAGTTATGGGAAAGGGGGGCGGAGAGGGAGAAAGACAAAAGGTGATAGGGGTAAGTGAGAAGATAGGGGAGGCAGTGATGGAGGAAGAAAAGTCTGAAAGGAGAAATAGAGGAGGAAAGGAGAGGTGAGTGGTAATTATAAAAAGGCTGTAGACAATGATGGAGGATCTGCCGTAAGAGGAAAAGAGACGACGGAGTGAGAGAGAGAGCGAAGAGATGAGAGAGGTCACGCTTTAGTGGAAGGCTATAACTCCAGATGAGCTCTTTATGTAGCCGCACTACAGAGATGTGACGTGTTTCTCTGCTTGATATACGATGTTGTTAATTCTTTGCCTCACTGCCAGGCCTTTACAGTTAACACACACACGCAGACACCCCGGTGCTGGTAGGATTGAAGTTCAGCGTCTGCGGTGTAAATGCTACATGTATCCTTGTTTACTCCTTGTTTACTCTCAGCTCAACAACCCCACGGCCGTGAAATGAGTCATTTTTATGTATACGCAGTAAATACATCAAATTTTTTCCATTGTCATAAGTTTCCATCAGCAAAGCAATTAACACTCGACCGACACACACACATACACACACACACAAAATCAACAGGCCAGAGTTAATGAGATGAATTGCACCTTCGGTCCAGAGCCAAACAGCCGACCAATTAACCATAACGAGGAGCAAAGGAGGAGGAGGAGAGAGAGAGAGAGAGAGAGAGAGAGAGAGAGAGAGAGAGAGAGAGAGAAAGAGAGAGAGAGAGAGAGAGGTTAGAAGGAAGCCAGGCTGTGTTGTTGTTCTGTTTGTTGTTTATCATCTCTTCTATACTTATTCATAAGAATGCCAGCATCGGATTTCTTTGTGCTTTTACAAAAAAACATCACTGCTTTGATTTGAACACAACGCCGTTTCATAGAGCACGAAACCGTTCATCACGGCTACAGAAAAGCTTAAAACATTTATTTTGGCATAACATCACGGAACACATCAGTTCCTGAGCTTCTTAAAGCGAGCGCCTTACCTTGAAAGACTCTTACGTAATATGATGAGTTACATAAGAAGAAGTTTAAGCATAAAAACTTCACTGATCATTTTGTCAATTCAACATGCAGACTATCTATCTGTATATTCGGACCGCAATTAATGTGTGTGGTTGATAAAATGTGCACGTTTGTGTACATTTTTATGTAAAAGCTCCGAAATAGCCAGCAATTATTGTCTGATATGGATGTACTTATGTGTGGGGGTGCATATCGATAAGCATTAGAGGCAGAGATAGAGAAACAGCTTGCTTTTAAAGTGGCTGAATTGCATGCTGGCCGGCTGTGCGGAAAAACAAATGGGTGTACATGAAAAAGAAAATATATAATATAAATATAGGATGAAGGATGGAGAAATGAGGTACGTGGACTGATGAATAAACAAATGGGACCGATACTGATGGAGAAATGAAGAAGAACTGTTGGACAGATGCAAAGATGAAAGAGTGGACAGAAAAGTAGATAGAGGATGGATGAAAGGGTGGACGGGCATAACGAGTGACATATGAACGCATAATTGTTCTGAACGGCAGCGACTGCACCCCCGCTTAGCTCCTGGTGTCTGCTCTTGCACCTGCATTCATCTTAAAAATCCACTTTGTCAAATGTTTGAAACCTTCCTCACGCCGCACTGCCCGTGTTGCCATGGCGCCCTCGCACTCCCAATACCCCTGCCAGGAGGTATTCTGGGTAATATAAATGAGAAGAAAGTGAAAGAAAGTCACCTGGCTTAAAAAGGGTAGAGACAGGGTGAGGAGGAAAGAAAAAAAGGGCAAATGAAAAAGCGAGGGAGGACACAGCGTGAGCGATAAGTCTGCATACATGTAGATAAGTATGGGGGAAAGAGCGGTGGGAGAACGAGGGGTGGAGGAAGAAAAGACTGAGAAAACAGCCTTCTTCATGATCTTACACACCCGCAAATACACGTCAGGGTGGATGGGAGAAAGACAAAGAGAGCAAAAGATAGGAGGAAGTTTATGGAAGTGGGGGTCCACATTTCTCCAGAGGTCCTCCACGGATGAAGTCACTTTTCCAATAATAAAATGAGATGAATAAATATGAATTAGATTGGCCTGAGACAAAGCGAGAGAGCGAGAGGCCACGAGAGACCGGACCGGATACAGCCAAAGTCAAAAACAATGAAAACACAGTAACGCTGTTTGGTTAGAAAAAAAAAATAAAAATGACGCTGATGGCATTCGAAAATCTGAAACTATATTTGTAGAAATTGCAGCCGGCTATTCAATATGCTATTATTAAAATGCCACCTCCAACCTCCCTCGATACATTATGATAAAGCAATGAAGCTTCTGGTTGCCGCGGCGATTTAATCAATGAGAAAAAAACATTCCTGCTAATTCGTTCTAATAGAGTGTGATGAGAGAGCAAAAGGGGGAAGAGGAGGAGTGTAAACCATTCATCTGTTGATAGCACACACACAAAAGACACACCTGCACACACTGCCCAACAAATGTACAAGTGCCGCTAATGCAGCCGCTGTTACACCTCTGTCATAACCACCGGTAGCTGCAATTCTAAGCAAAGGCAATTAAGGTGGATCGGTCGGGAATTACACAGCGATTCAGTCAATTAAGGAGTTTACGGACAGTTTACTGGCGGCGGAAATGACTGAGATGAAGACGAGAGGAAGTGAATTAACAGGAATATGAATCTTTGTGAATTTGGGCCGTGTGGAGACGCTGCTATTTTTGTTTTCTTTACTGACCAAATGATCTCGTTCTATCTGAATGATTCTGGGAATGTGTGCAACAAAATGCTGGAAGTGGAATCTAAAAACAACATATATGTTACATCCCATAATAACCATTAAATCAACCCATGACGCTCCGTCAACGCTCAACGCTTCTATGAAACTTTCACCCTGATCTAATTCATAAGATCTCCAAATAAAAAGCTCTCCTTTCCTTCATACAATTCTTCTACTGTTTCCAATTCATAAACTGTGATTAAAAACCTTTTTAAGCCTCCTGGAAAGATATTTTGCTGTGGAGGGAACTGACTAGCAAGACCTTTAAAGTTTTTAGCGTATAGAAATTTGGAAAAACACTTGAACCACTTGAATCCTTGAGTCTGACCATGAGAGAAGGAAGGGAAAAGTGGACTTGTGGACAGAAATGAGGTTTAACAGGCCTGCCTAATGATAAATCAGTGACCAATTTAAGGCTATTTTTGGACAAAATAAAGAGCTACCGTGGGACACAAACAAACCTTGGCCCTCAATGACACATAGCCACTTAAATTGTTTTTTGGTGTTAGGGATTTTATCCGGAGCACAGAAAACGTGGATAGAAATTTGACATAAGTGTATCATTTATATGTCGCTAAATACAGTAGCGAGCTTGAGCTATGATTTTATAAACAGGGTGGACAATGTTCTATTGTTTCCACGAGGACAAAGAAGAGGAGCAACATTTAAAATCTGCGGAATATCACGGCCTGTTTTAATATCTGTCTGCGTAGGATTGGGGTTAGCAGACATAAGGTGTTATGAAATTCATATAATCAGGGGAGGTGAATGTTTTTCTTCGTTTTACAGCAGATTATGAGCTCTTGTGGAACTTGCTCACGTGTGCAGGTAAAAAACAAATGCCAGGGTGATTCTCAAAAACACCATCTGATCCAGATGTGTTCCACGCAGGCATATGCATCCAAGCACGACCACAGAGTCACAAACACACACACACACACACACACACCATGCCAATTGGAAAGGGGTAAATAAAACTCTCCAAACTGTGAACTGTAAACTGTGAAAGCTGTCTTAATTTGCAGGGTGTTTGTGTTTACGTGCATGCCTCTGTGTTTGTATGTGTGTGTGACAGAGAGGTTAACAGATCACAGTCTGCACCATCTGTTGCCTGCTGCACCCTGGACCATTCCATGGGTGCCAACGTGCCAACTTGTTGTCAGCCAAGCCTTAATTCAAACACTGATAGCTGGCTAACCAGGAATGGTAGAGGGCTGGATGGAGAGAGGGGGCGAAACAATCCCACAGGTGGGATAAAAGTGCTTCTCCGCTGCCTTTCGGTTTAGTCGGTTTCCTATTTGTGTGCTACATTAACAAATATGCCCTCCATCTCCCTGTCAGCAGGCCATGTTCTTTGTCTTTGCCACTCCTGTCTGACCAGTCAAGTTAAATGGAGGGTGTATTGTTGGAGGCTCCATCCCGGCTGGCTCCAGGTACCTTCAACGTGACTACTCACTGATACATCTAGTTACTGCTCACACACACACAAAAAAGCCAGCGTGTGTGTGTGTGTGTGTAGTATTGACCTCCTAGGTCCTGATTTGCTGTATTGACTAGCTGTGGGTTGAGGAATTGAAAAGGAGGAACTGAGGGCCAAGAGGTACAGAGAGCACATCCTCTGAGGGGAACATCGCAGTTAGAGCTGAGGCTCCATCTATAAAAACGGACACTAATCTTGTCTTGTCTCGACAGATGTGTAAGCTGGGGCTCGGAATTACTTCATAAGACTATGAACATACTGAGTTGATTTTATTAAATCTTGCTGTCAACATTAATTCTGCTTAAGAAAACTGCAATTAATAATGAACTATGTGAATCATTTAGGGGTTTTCTTTTAGATATGAGGAGTTTAGAAATAATAAATCAAAGCATTCACTTCATTATTTTGACCATTCTATAAAATCTATGCTATGTTTTGAGATCTATATGAAGAAATATATAATTATATTAGTATGATGGCATTGATTTACACCATGTACAGCTTGTTCTGACATGACAACAGAAGTTGCTTTGATTTGACTTGCAGCACAACAAGTGTACAATGTGAACAACACTTGTGGTACTGATATAGAATACAGGAAGCTGAATCCCTTCCCAGTATCTCATGAGGTAAACAATTATGTAAGAGCTGTGCGTGTGCGTGTGTGTGTGTGTGCGTACTCCACCTGTGGTTCTTATCCTCCATCTGTAGTGTGTAGACCATGTCGTCGGCGAGCAGGGCGCGGGTGTGTGTGTTGCTGGCATTCTCGCCCCACTTCAGCTTCAGGCTCTGGGGGCCAGCCGCTGAGCATTCGAGGGGGGGCGGGGCCGGAGGGAGAGGGCGTGTCCTCGCTGTCAGGGGTGGACTCAGCGGACTGGAGCCGATGGCATTCACCGCCTGGATTTGTACGCTGCAATAAAAAGGGAGGGAGGGGGGCAGGATGTTACACTGTGAAAACCTCCGAGACAGAACTTTCATCACTGCATGCAAATATTTTTAATGTTTGCAAGGTTAAATCACGAGCTTAAATGCTGTTACTATGTAGCATTGGTGTTGGTGTATTAGCCTACAGACTACAGTTTGAAATTTGCAATTTCTTTCTTTGCTTGTGTGCATGCATTTTGTACTGCTAACATACAGAAGGACGCACAGATCTCCTCCTGATTAAAAAGACTTTACCGAAATTGATTTTTTCTTTTCCAAACTCCCCCGCTGCCTCTTTTCTAGGAATCCCCTCTCCTCCCTGCCACAACGGCTCTCCGTCAATGTCTGATCAGCTGATTAGCATCCATATCAGTAGCCCTCGGTGAGCGAGCATCCACCGTCTGACATTCATTTGCAGATTCTCAGTAACTGTAACCTTTCATTATAATTCATGCAGCTAAGTGAAGACAGGGGGAGAAAGGGCAACTTTCATCCTCTGGCTAATTAAGCACACAGATAAAAGATGATGGGGAGGCAGAGGAGAAGAGGAGAGGAATCAAATATATAAAAGCTTAGCTTTGGTGATGAGGGATTGCATTCAGCCATGTGGGGGTTTACATATCAAAAGTTCAGGGAGGAACGCGGTATTTGTTTCACAGCGTGTTTGTTTAATCATGAAATGAAGAGAACTGAGAGAATATGTTTTTTATCTGAATATATCCGCAGTTGATGCTAAACTATAAGTAACCATATCCCCTGCATAATTGTACCTCCTACAAAAACATTTATTTTAGTAACAATAATGAATGTAGTTAATGTCTCCTTTAATTACATTTAAGTAAGTGGCGTTTTATGATTTTCATGTCAGTTTAAGAGAACTTTCTTAGCACGGCAGCTTTAGTGAATCTGTATTCTGTGATGTGAGCATGTGGCAATTATCCTCCTAATGCATCTCTACAGACTTAAATACCTTTTAACTTTCTTAATGGACTGTGAAGGTATTAAGAGAAGATGCATAAGATTGACTGTGAGATCTTGTATCTGAAGGATCTCTTTTCATACTTAAGATGTTGCACAATCTTTAGAGAACTAAAGGTTATGAAGCTTTTGATTACAAAATACATTAAAAAGTCTGATTCATTATTTAGGTGTAGGTGGTTTAGGTGTATGCACACACAGCCTGATTCCCGACAAAGCAAGCAACATATGTGCTGTGCTCACTTCACAAAGCCATACACGAATAGTATCAGAATAATATTATTTGAAGTACCTTTGCTGTAAATAACAATCAGAATTACCGTCACTGGCACACAGAAAAACTCCCACAGGCAGAATCACACACACAGACACACACACACACACACACACACAGGCATGCACACATGTGCATACACATGCACAGTGTTTTGAATCAGTCACAGCTATTATGCAAGAGAGCACAGTGACTTCGGGACAAAAACAACCTCAGAATGAAAACAATGGCGTGTGATCACCCTGCCTCTTTACACGTCCCCCCCCTACACACACACACACACACACACACACACACACTGGACACCCTCTCCGTGTTTTTTTTTCTCCCTCAATTCAAAGAACTCACTTCACAGTCACACAATCGGGTAATCGCAGAATTGCTTACAGGGACGTACGACAGTAGGTGCTGATTGTGAAGTAATTGTTTACTGCTGTCAAGTACACCTGGATCTGATGAAAAACATCATACGGGCTCCCAAGGCTACTATATATACATCATATTGTTGTTTAACTCAAATCCTAGATGAAAATGATGTACGGATAAAATAGTACAATTTTATAACATATATACAACAAAAATAAAAAATAGTAGAGAGTAGAGAAAAGGTGCACTACTAAATAATTTGTTGTTGTTGTTTTGGTATAGTGCATTTGTTCCATTTCATATTTAACTTAGACTATTTTAAAACCTGCTGATGTATGGCATCTATAACGGGGGATGCAGGAATGATTTCATTTGAAAAGTATAATTCCTCAAGCAAAACCTGTGACTATGATAAATAATGAACACTCTTTTCTGTAGCTGCAATTCTCCCTTTTCTTTTTTTTTTAAGACTTTTTTTTTGGCCTTTTTGAGCTTTATTTGACTGAGACAGCTGAAGAGTGACAGGAAATGTGGGGAGAGAGAGAGAGATGCATGGGGAATGACATGCGGGAAAGAGCCACAGGTCGGATTCGAACCCTGGGCCGAAAGGCTAAACGACACCCTGCAATTGTCCTTTTTTTTAAAGTCTCAGCAACACATCTGGCCATGGAGTTTGATAAACTTTTTTACCTGGCAGGCAGGTTCTAATGAAAGTTGTATTATGGGAAATGTAGGATCCAGCACTGTGGGAACTTGATCTCCACAGGGACTAAAATTAAAATATCATAACCTCTAATGTCTCTTAAAACTCAAAAGTGACCTACATTATTATTATACAGTCAACTAACTGATTACTGAATGTGTTGTTAATACGTTATATATATATATTAGCAGAGCACTTTTACACTGTGAATGCTTGTTTGGTGGCTCGTTCAACAAGTTAATGTGGGTTGTTCAAAGTCTGTGTACCTGTATTCACTGTCTGGCTGCAGGTCTGTGACAAGATGACTTGTCCCCGATTCCACAGTGATGGTTTGGTCGTCCAGGGTGATGACGTAGCAGGTGATCTCCGCCCCGTTGCTGTTTGGCTCGTCCCACTTCAGGAGGAGGCAGGTAGACGGGGAATGACCTGACTCCGTGGAGACCGGGAAGTCCAGGAGGCACAGGGAGGAGACCTGGTCTGGATTTGTTGCTGGGGTCCGGAAACTCACTTGCTCGCTGTAAGGACCAGCACCTGCCTGATTCACAGCCTGAGTTGAAAACAACAAAAAAAAGCAGAGAGGGTTAAGAGACGGAGGAGATGAAAGAAAGGAATTGGAGCATGGAAGAGAGGTGAGAAGAGGTGAAAAGACAAAAGGAATGACAGACAGATAAAGGTTAACAGTAAAGAGGGAGGGAAACAGATGAAATGAGCCGGCAGGAGACACTTACCACAGGCAAGAGCATGAGAAAGGAGAGGAGGACATGGAGGATGGAAGAAGACAAGAAACCGGGAAGAGGGAGATTAATTCAAATTAGTTGTGATAGAACATTAGTCTTATTCTCGTGATGTGTGGCACACATTTCTATTCACCTCAGGTACGCTCTATTAAAATAACCTGCTTCAGTGCCTCACACAAACTCATCGAGGAGGAAAACAGAACGTTTAGCAGCTTTTGAAGAAGACACCTGCCAGATTTTAAAAAGCTTAAACTAAAATAAAAAGAATGAACAAATTGTTTCTTGCATTTCTTTTAAATTTGCAAGAAAAAAAAACACATGCACTTTGCGGTCAGTAATTGCTGTAAAAAGGTGCAGAGCAAATCCAAGAACATGCGGACTGCTTCATGTTGCTTTTTTTTAGTATAAAAACATACCGCAGCCACTTTCCAAGAATAGTGAGTGAGTGCACATCAAGGTAAAGGGCTTGATTTGCGGTCCGCAGCGTGTGCTTACAGAAAAGTTTGACTTACTACTTAATCTCAGCAGTAAATTATGAACGCGCTTTGAGGGTCTGAGGCAGGAAGAATTATATTTCTGTAGTTTTCCTGATTTATCATCGGGTGTCAAAGATGTTTTGGCGCAGCTTGAAAAACATAAAGAAATGTGAGGACCTCTTAATTTACCTTATCATCGCGTGAGTGTCTGGCTATTTAATGTTATCGTAAAACAAGTGTACATCAAGCTCTGCGGGTTTGAAACAACGCTACGTCAGGTGAGCCTGCGCTGATTTATAAAAAAGATACAGGACACGAGGAGTCAGAGAGAGTTCAAACCGAGCCGATGTCTCTCGCGTGTTCTGTTCTTGCAGTCCTCCTGAGAGGCGCATCTGTCCCATTATTGCACATATGAACACACACGTGCACGCTGCCGATGCACGCAAACAAACAACAAAGATGGATCGCATATAAACGCACACACACACATCGATCGGGACATTCGGATGACCTTGTTCTGTCCTCTAAACTAGAAATGAGCCCATAAAAAAGTGAGCCATAAAACATGCTGTTATTGGATTCATAGCTTCAGAGGGTACATCAGGGCAGAAGGCAAGGAGGAGTGTGTGTATGTGTGTGTGTGTGTGTTTGGGTGTGGGTATGTGTGTGTTAGACCAAAAAAAATGAAAAGGAAAATGAAAGAGAGCACTTATTTATGCACCAGATTAAGAGTCAGAGCACAAATAGTATCAATTATCATTAACCTTTCACCAGACTCAATTGCTTTTTAACTCTGTCCGAGTCTCCGCCATGCCTGCACCTGTGCTCATGTATAGTTTATGTGCTTTCTTATTTCTTGTAAGCAAACATCCCTGTGTGCCTGCACGTGAAGTGTACATGGTATGTTTGACTGTATGCTTGTGTGTGTGTGTGTGTGTGTGTGTGTGTGTTACCTGTAGCCTGCAGCAGTAGTCTGTGGCAGGCGTCAGGTCTGACAGTTCACACTGTGTGGCGGATCCGCAGTAGATGAGCTCCATGGGTTCGTCTTCCCTCGCCCACTCCAAGCGATACTCAGAGATGTCTGTACCCGAACCCTCGGGACTCTGCAACACAATCAATAGGAACTTCAAATCAAAGACAATACAGCCATACATCTGGAAATATAGTGCCACGATAGAGTCGGCCAAAGGGAAACTAGGGCTAGACTAGTAGGGACATGCTTTATTCAATCCAAGACACAACACCATTTTACAGTTTGGATCATCCTGGGGAGTGGGATTGCTATGAACAACAGTCTCCTGGGTCTACTCATCCACAGCAGCCCAGGTGGGCATTTAAAGCAGCAGGTTTGTAGGTCAGTAAAAAAACCCAGAGATATTTAAGCTACCCTGTGATATGCATATTGAGGAATGATGGTTGCTAAGAAACCTATACAACTGACCTAGAAGTCTACTACAATAGCTTTGCACAATAGCTCAAGGAAATGTCGTCTATTATAGAGATCTGCACAAACTCAATACACAGAATCGATCTGAGAGAACATGGGGACGTTTCGTGGCACAGTGTTTTTTCCTCTGATAAATACAGAAGTAGATCCGTCTCTGTCTCACCTCCCAGTTGAGCGTTACGCAGGTGTTATTAGTAAGAGTGATGAGTGGCGCCCCGCACTGGCCAGGAGGGCCCGCCGCAGTCGTCACCTCTGTCGGCTCGGAGTACGCTCCGAACTAAAAACAAAGAAAGAGACACCACACACGTGTTGAGTGGAAGAGGCCGAACACATCACACCTGTGTATTTGCGCACACGTGGTTCGCCGCCGCTGGGTTTATTTTTTTTGCTGCCCTCCGCATGTGTTCCTCCTATTTTTAAGCGTGTGTGTGCTGTGTTTGTGTCTCCATCTCATCAGCCAGTCTGAGTGCTAGTATGTGGATGATCAAAGCAATCAGATGTATCAGGTTGAGACCGAGAACAAATCTGCATCCAAACACGCACGTTGTTAGTCTGTCTGGGACACTCTGACCTAATAGGCCCTTAGCTACTACAAAACCCATTTGAAGCTGAATCATATGAAGAGGTTCCACAGTTTTTGTACTCCATGTGCTGAGTGGATTTCATGGCCCTAAGAGCCATTAAACACAGAATTTCATGCTGGTCAAGCGTAAAATTAAAATTTATACATTTTGAAAAGCTGACTTGTTGAGATGCATGGTAACTTGAAATGTTCCATCAAGAAAGCATTTTTTGTGGAGCGTGTGGTCTTGGTTGGTGAATTACTAGTTGATGGGTTTTCTGTTTCTTATTACTGGTCGTACTCCTGCCGTGCATATGCATGTGAATTTCTCACCCCGGCCTCGTTGGCGGCCCTCAGTCGGAAACTGTATGTCGCACCAGGTAGCAGGCTACCGACGGTGCATTGCAGCTCTGACCCATGGTAGACCTCTGCCGGCTTGGTGTCCCCCTCACTCATCTCCAGACTGAACACACACTCCTCACACACTCCCTCAGATACAGGGGGGTCTTTGGGGGACAGAGAGAGAGAGAGAGAGAGAGAGCAATTATAATCAAACTGTGACATGAAACCAAACCCATGTGTGATGGAAATACCAATGTCATATGTTTACAGAGCAGTTCACTCGGTATATTTCCGAGGGATTCTTTCCTCCACCAGCTGCTTCACTTTGGTTTCAGGTTGGTTAAAGTAATAAATGATGGAGACAGTGGGGAAAACCCTCCAATACATTATGTCTGACCTTCAGCTCGAGCCAGTAATTGCTGCATCGCTGACTGAATGTGAGCTGATTAGGCCTGCGGCCAGCTATATTAAACTGGTTAAAACAAGAACTTCCTCTGCGTTTCAGGCTGGGAGACTTTTGCCTGCCAACAGATAACAGTACTAATCTGCGATAATGAGCCGACATTAGGAGAGTCAAGTCAGATATGAGGCTAGGTTAGGCATTTAATGGGCTAAATTAGGGCTCAATTAGGCTGAAACATGGTTGACCAAAGCTACATTAGAGTTGGCCAGGGAAACATATTAAGCAGCCAGAGGGTGATTGAGCCACCTTACGTAAAAAATTCAAATACATTCTGGTAAATAAAAGCTAAACGCGGCGTACGTGTGTGTCAGCACTCACCCCATTCTAACTGCACTTCCTTGTGTTTGGCTTTGCCCACAATCCTCGGCGGCTGGCAGGGCCCTGGTGGGACGCTTAATGTACGGACCGGAACACTAACAGTGCACTGAGTGATGAAAAGTGATAAAACCAAGAGAAATCAAAACATAAGAGACGGAACTGCAATCATAGATCAGTTTGATTAATCACAGGCGGAAATGTTGATTATACTTTGTTGATTGTGTGTGTGCAGATTGTAGACTTTCCCACATATTTCACTGACGCATCACTGTCGTCACACTCTTAAATCAAGAACTGTAAAAGTTTAAAGTTACCACTCCAAAGAGTTTTGCATGTGTGTGTGTGTGTGTGTGTGTCTTACAGGGCTGTGTCCTCCGGTGGTGATGCTACACACACGTAGGTGGTAGAAGGTCCCAGGTGTCAGGCGCTCACACACACATTCTGTTGCTGGACCACTGTACGCTACCTCCCACTGGCTCGCTGCACACACACACACACAAAAAAAAACAGGTAATTACGTAACAGCTGACACATGCACATTAATTGCATTCCCTGAATGTCCTGCTGTTTCATATGCACGCTGAAGCTGACCTACTTAAATTCTTTAAAAAAACCCGAACCCCGTTAACCTAATTGTTGCGTGCGCACCTCTTTGTGAAACTATCTTTGTTCCGTTGATGGATTATGTGAAAAGTGTTGTTCCTTCTGTGCAACAGCACACACTCGTGTTATGCAAATATAGATCTTGTTTACGCCACAGCACGGAAAGCAATAGCAATTTTGAAAAAAAACAACATATGCTCATATGCTCATTATATAACGCATACACTTGAGTTATTTACATACTCTGACAACAAGTGCTTCACAGTGCACACACAAAACACATTTAATGATGAAATAATGAATCACAGCAAGCACAGTGGCACATAAGGCAGCGACGTGAGAGTTCAGAGAGGTGGACTCTTACGTGACGGGTGAGGTGAAAAAAACAGAACAGAAGTGGTTTGAGTGGTGAGTTTTTAAAAGGTTAAGCTCTTTTTTTATTATTATTATTTCCTGTAACTAAACTTTTATTGCTGCTTATTCAGCCGTGAATATTAAATAATAAATGTTCTAAATATTAACACTGCATTTGAAGACATGTCAGGTCCAATTAAGAGAGTTGCGATTCTTAGATGCTCCTAAAATATATTATAATCGAATGAAAAACACACAGCTGCAATACTTTCAGACCATCGGGCCAGGAGGTGAATTAACCAACAGCATCAATTTAGCCTAATTAGATCAATCCACTGGACCTGAAGTTGAAGGTGTTGCTGAGTTAATTACAGAGTATCTCCCATCACAAAAACGCTCTCATTATCTATAAAAGAAGAACATGTTCTTTTGATATTCTAATCTTCTGTTCTTTGACATGCAACACTAGTCTCCGACGAACGGCTAAATGAATAACTCTCTTTGATGTGAAAGAAAACAGGCTGAAGAAATTACAAATAGAGACAATGTGCATATGGGAAAGTGGACGGACGGACGGATGGATGGATGGACGGACGGGTGGACGTACCTTCAGAGCATCCCTCTGAGATCTCTAGCAGGTACGTAAGAGCCTCTGAGCCCCCGTTGTCCTGGGGAGGATCTGTCGGAGGAACACATGGTTTAGTTTGGGTTAATATCACACCTTATCGAACATTATGTGGTGGAGAACAACTTAGAGGAGAACACAAGAGCAACATGTCAAATTTCCCAAAGGGGAAAAAGTGTCGAAAAACTGTGGCCCAGTATTATTAAGTCATTAGTTTTCGTGACATTTCAAATCCTCATCAATTCCAAAGAATACATACAATAACTAATAATAAACTGTCAGGGGGGCAGCGGCAGATTATTTCGCCTCCAGCCAAACAAAAAGGATAATTCCCACAGAGCACGGTTATCAAACTGCTGCCAGTAGCGAGGGGAGCTGCTGCGAAGAAATTCCTTTAGCTCCTATTATCTCTGTATTGATCTGCTTTAAAGAAACTTTAAAGAGAGAGACGCTGTGATGGTGGCTCTAAAAAAGACTCACCGTTGGAGATGATGAATTTCCCCAGCGCGTGGGATCATTAAAGTCTATCTTATCTTACCTAATATAGATCAGAGTTAAAGCAACACCGCTGGAAACAACCAACTTTGAGCTGTGCCTCGTTTCATACTTATCGTATCAGCACAGCTATACAGTTAAGCGCACCCTTGGGTAGCACTGATTTAATAAATAAATACCTAAAACAGAAATACAGGGAATGCCGTACAGCTATATCACTTTAAAATGATCAAGCTGCGTAGAAACAACACTAAATATAATTGTTAAGCGCTCTAACAAATATATTATGTTTACAGCTATTACAGTCAAACACAAATACAGTGTGCCCTGTGCCATGATAACAACATTTGAGGAAGGACAGGCTGCCCTGACTCCTGCAGTGCTTCACCCAGGACAGATTGATGATAGCAGACATGATGGCTTTTTATGGCTGCTGCAGGCAAGCAGTTTGTCAACGATTTCCCACTTTTCATTTTAATTCCATTTTTGCACATGCCCTTCTAGATTTAAGTTGTTTTTTCCCCCGAGCTGAGTGTTACCACCAATCAAACCCTCCTCCAACTAATTGACCAATCTCAATTCGGTGAATTTGGAAATAGCCAGAGCACCAAAAAAGGTTCAAGTGTCACATAGATATGCTAGAAACACTTTTTAAAAAACGAAATAATTATTCAAATGGCAAATTTATAAAAATGTGAAGCCTTGGCTTTCTTGTCGTGAAAATAATGGATTTAATAAGTGGGTAATCTAAAAAGTGTGGTCATGTTTGAAGTGTATGTATGCGTGTATCTTTACCCCATGTGACTGTAAATCCGTAGGGTGTCGCTGCGGTGACACAGGGTGTAGACGGAGGGCCCGGTTTGTCTGGATTGGTGGTGCACACCAACACTTCGCTGGGACTACTCTTTCCCTCCATGTTCGACGCTATGAGCTGCAGGGAAGGAAAAAAACGGAAAGAAGCGCAGGTTAAAAATTAAACGGGATGTAAGGTGAACAAAAGAAAATGGACAGAGGAGAGGAGGTCGAACGAAAAGGAGAGAAAGACGGTGACAGGATATAGGGGGAAGGATGTGGAGGTGTGGAAGTAAAAAGGATACAAGAACAAATAAATGAGTAAAGATGGAGTGTGTGGTTAGATGAGAGAAGGGAACGTACAGAGAAATCTATCAAGAAGTAAAAGAACTGTCCTGATTAATAGGATCCATTACTCTCTACCCCTTTTTTCGTAGTTCTCCTGACTCCCCTACCTTCATTTCTCTTCAGTTTACTCCCTCCATTACCCCATCCAATGGACAATCAATTCGCTTTGTTCCCAGATGTTTACACCAGTAGAACATCACAAAAAAAACACAGAGGTGTGTGTGTGTGTGCGTGCTCGTGTGTGTCTTGAAACATCTACCGCCTGATGTGTCGGTGTGAGCGAGGACATGTACACGTGTTCCAAAGGTGTTGTTTGAGATCATTGTACCATAATACACTGTTGATAACAAGGCACACACACACACACACAAGAGTGCATTAACACACAAGCAAACACACTTACAGAGATCTACTGTCGGTACATTATGTTTCTCAATGTCCTCGCATTAGGAATAGCTATCACAGCTTTTAGAGACGGACGGTGTTCTCCACTTGCTAAATGGCCGGTGATTTGCCTTGTTTCACTACTGGCTAAATTGCAGCCAATTGTCTGGTGGTAAAACGCCCGTATTGCTTTTTAGATTCATGGATTGTTATAAGGAAAGACATCTGGATATGCTGGTATCTCTGGAAACGTTGTTTACATTGGACGGGAAAGAAAACATCACTGACACGGACGGGAGAATGGATCAAACATAACGCTGAACGAGAAATGTTCAGAGCCGGATAAAAGGGGGATGAATACCGCTCTCACGTCTGTACAATAAATTATGAAGCTGCAGCCAACAGACACTGAGCTCAGCACAAAGACTGGAAACATTTTCATGCAAATATCCTTTTGATCGTCCACATAAACACACACACAGAGGCCGCACGTCACGTTGTCACTTACCCTGAATTTATACTGTGTACTCCTCTTCAGGCCTTGTACAGTACAGGTCAAGTTTTCTCCAGTGTACTTTGGATGAAAGTCTGTTCCCTGTGGGTGATACACTGTCAGTAGTCTGTGTGTGTGTGTGTGTGTTTCTTTCAGCATCTATTCGCATCAGTGTACATTTCTGAGCATATGGATGCAATAAATGCTGACTCTTGCATTATGAGCAATGAGGGAGTGAAGCAGCGCCGGGGAGCAATTCCCTTTTTCCTTATTTACGTGCTGAATCATATGGTGCGTTTCCGTGCGCATGCTTGTGCGTTATAGATTTTACTGCTCTCTGCATCTGCTGTACATTTACCCAAACTATTTTCAAATACATAATGCATGTAATTTTGAATATTTTTCTCATAATGTGTTTTTATAAACTACAGAGTTTCTTATTCTCCTCTTTCTCTTGCTATGGGGGGAGTAAAATGACTGACAGCACAGAGCTCAATGGAATAGTAAGTTTCACAAAACCAAATTAAGGTTTCATGTTTTTTTTTTCTGGTGGATTATTTTATTATTTACCTCCCACCTCATGTCACATTTAAATCTATGAGAGCTGTTTTTAATATAATGGAAAAGCCAGTAAGATATATTTTATGAATGATTTCATATGTGTGTGTTTACAATTATGCGGTACTCACGCTGTTGTCCTCCTGGATCTCAAGTGTGTATTTGAGCTGCTCCTCGCTCGGGCTGCCCTCAGGACGTCCCCACTCCAGGGTCACCCAGGACACCCCAGCCCTGACCAGCCGCGGTGCCAGAGGCAGAGCAGGCAGGGTGCCCATGGTGTAAAACACCACCTCTGTGCTGAAGCCACTGCACAAAAACACAAAAACACCATTTCCATTTCATTCACGCCGTTGTTGTTTTTTTTATTTAAAATGCTGAAGCAAGTTATTGACTTGTTGGATCATTACTTTTGAGGGGGGGAAAGGGGACAGCGGTGCAAAGGGGGGGGGGGCGGGCTGTGCATAGTAAATGACAAATTCAGCAGAGATGGAGTTTTTTTTTTGAAAAGCGAAAGGAGAAAAGTGAAAAACGTGAATAAGAAAAGGACGCTGACATCAGTGCTCATTTGAAGGGAGGGCGAGGGAGCTCCCGGTGGAAATACTAAGAAGTGGAAGAAGAAGAGCCGTGACACGGTAAAAAGAAGATATACATGTCAGGAGCCAGACGGAGAAGACGAAGGTGGGAGGGCAGATTAATTTAAATGTATGACCAGCAGCAGAGGTCTGAGAGGTTGTAAAACTTCTTTTTTTTTCCCCCCCAAAGCAATCAAAAGCCTACTACTACTGTATGTAGGTGTGTGTGTATGTGAGTCTGTGGCTTCAAAGAGGAAATCAAGCTGAAGGATGCATTAAGGCCACTCCGAGTTCAGCCAGAGAGCTAATATCTCCTCCTTCACTCTCACTGCCCTCCATCACCTCCTCCCTTCTCTCCGTCACCCTAACGACTGCAGGCGAGATGCTCCCCGACATAATGACAAAGAGGAGATGGAGAGGGGAAAGCGGAGGGGAAAATAAAAGAGGGAGATGACTCATATGTATCACATGTAGAATATGTCGAGGCTAACAATGATACCTGCCGTGTTTCTTAATTAACCCTACAGCAATTTGAATGAGAACAAGCCTCCCGCGTGGAGCACATACTGTATCGCAGTGCATTTCAGTATAAGAGGTAACCGTACCTTGTGCCTATATCGTTGTGTGCGGCCACTCTGAACGTGTAGCCACAGGCGGGGTACAGTCGTGTCAGCTTACAGTGTCTCAGGTTCCCAAAGTAACATTCTCTGAAAACACTGTTCTTCTTTCCCTGCAGAGAAGAGAGAAAGATGCACAGGTTATAAGACAGTATGAAGTAAGACATGATGAGAACAGCGTGGGTGAGAGGATGATAAAAAGCATGACAGGGTGAAAAAGTACGACTAAGGAGAATAAAAGAAGGGTCCGACCAGGATTGGCAGAGCATAATTTACGGACTTATTACATCTCGTCTGAGGTGACGTCTGTGATAGGTTTAAGCGCTTTTTTTTGTTACAATAAGGGCAGAGCATGACAGATAATGGACCTTAAAAGCGAGAGACAGACTTACCTCATCCCACTCGAGCAGGTAGTTTGTGATTTTGGATCCGTTGTCGCCTGGGGGCTGAGGGCCGACAGGGAAATTGGACAGAGCGAGGCGAGACAAGAGACGAGAGAAAAAGACGGGAGAGATTAGCTGAGGATTAAAAGAATCTGACACAGAGACAGACAAAATACCTGTCGTGTTTGTATGACTGGCTTCATATCCTGTCTGGGTGACTGATGTTACTCTTTATCAGTGACAGTAAGAGTGGATAAAAATGACTTGTGCGGAAGGAGGTCAGAGAGGGCTGCAGGATGCACCCTGACAGCATTGCATAACGATGCAAGAATGTTTCTCTATTAGGTGCTTCGGGGCTGATAAAGTCATGCAGGAAGATAAACCAGGTGAAGCAAAACATACTGCTGACTTTCTGCCAAGTCTGTCACTGTGCAGATGAAGTGTTGTAGACGCAGACACATTAGATCGAACATAAAGAAACACCGGGTCTCCTTTCGATAGCGCTAGACTGATTTATGATAAGCTCATTTTAAATGTGCCATCAGAACTAACAGAAACATCATAACAGCTGTCTTTGAGGGGGAAAAAAAGGAAAGTCTGAACGTGAAGATATCCGTGCTCGTACCTTCCACTGTAAGGTGAGGGTGCTCTTGGTGCGGTGGGAGAGTTTTGGGGGTAACGGGATGTCTGGGATGCTGCAGTGTGTGGTGAACGAGCCGGCCTCTGAACACGAGCCTCGAACCGAGTTGTACATGGCAGACACCCTGAAGCAAACACACAAGACAGCAAATTTTCAAACATGACTGGATTCTTTATACAGGGGGAAAAGCCCAAGAACGTACAGAAAACAGGAATGTAACAAAACGGCAAAATCCTTACCGTACGTGGTAGTCTGTCGCTGGCCTTAAGTCTTTCAGATGGTACTCCAATTCTTCACCACTGAAACACACACACACGCAGAAACAAAGCAAGTCACATCAGCCTCCTTGTCCATTCGAAGTGGATGCTGTGTTCCTTTAAGCACGGAGCGCGTCTCCTACCTGTAAATAAGGCGATACTTTCCGTCCCGTCCCTTATCTGAAAGAGACACCTCGAAGGAGCAGGACACAGGCATCCCGTTACTATGCCTGTTCACCAGCCCTGCCGGGGGTGCCCAGGACAGCCGTGCAGCCCGCGCCTGCACATTGGACACCTGTAAAACGCACACATTAAACATTTTTTACCGTATGTTACGAAGCCAAGCACCCAGTTACCCATGCACGCATAGTTTCCAGTTAACAGAAATGATAGTTAATCTAATATTTAACATTTTTATCCTCCAGAAATATGTAGGCAAAGTTGTTCTATAAAAAAAATGCGAAAATTTTAAATCTGTATCTATTTTGTGTATTTGGCTCTGTATGTGCATGTGTGTGTGCGTGTGTGTGTGTGAATATCCCACTAAAGAAATGTGTCATTCGTTGAAACCGTCACTCCAGATTCCACTGCTCTTTCCGGCTCAGGCATATCCATGCCCGGAACGCACCAGAAAATTAAAAATGAACACGTAGGGGAAAAGAAGCCTTCATGTTTGTGTGTTTAACTGCGTGCCTTGTCTGTATGCCTGCAAGTGCGTGCATGTTTATGGGAGTTTTAGTTGTGGCACATGGTGGGTGAGCCAATTTAACGTGATTTAGAACAGTCTGCTGCTATTCCAGACTCCACATCCACTGAATAGGCGATGAATGTGCCTTGAGGGCACTGCAAACCACAACCATGCCTAGACAGTCTATGGGGAAGACAGACTGACAGACAAAGAGGGGGAGAAAAAAAACGGAAGGACGGTCATGAACGCTGTTTTTATTGAGAGTTTTGATCATAATGATTAGGTTTTATGAGATCACAACTGTATCCACATGCCCGAGGACGTCTCTGCTGGCTGTGTGTTCACAACTGAGAACACTTCTTCATTCCGTCAATCACTTTGCTTGTATGGACAGTGTAGATACATGCAAATGATGCCAAGGCTTCCACATAACCTGATGATGAATGCAACAGCTTGATGTGCAAAATATAACCAAACCAACCAACCAAAATGAAAAGGAACAAGAAAAAAAAAAGATGCAGAAATGAGGAATGAAGAGAGTAAAGCAGAGCCCATGTAGACAACAAAATGACTCACTCTTAGAGTATCTGTCACATTTTATGACCAACAACAATCAATCTGCTTGTCTACCAAAGGAGTTCAGCTGAGAAGACACTCGTTTACTCTTTTGTTATTTCCAAACACTTTTTAGGTCACAAACTTAGAAAAAAAATACATTTTTGTGGATACCACCACAGCTCCAAGAACGTGCATCCATTAGCACCATCACAGATGGATTAGTTGAATTACTTTGGTCATGCACACAGAGTTTTCTTTCTGATTCTACCTCGTTATAAAGGATTTAAAACTGCAGCACGTGTAGTAAACTAAAACGAGAAGAACTTTGGTCCCTGATGCAATTGATCCTATCTGTCGTTTAAACTGTACTTCCCATTAATTCATTAAACAAGAATGTACCATGCTGATTGTTTTGAAACATTTACAGGCTCACAGTTGTAAAATATATGGTGACTCAAAAGCTGAATGAGAAAAGCATCGCTCAGTATCCCTGGTGACGGATGTTTCCTTTCCCATAACAGTATCAAGTGTGTCCCCACAATTTACTTGTTATTTTATACACTGTGCCCACCACAGAGGTTACTAAGATTTACACAAAGTGTCACACAGTCTTCACATAATTTGAGGACCGTGATCAGACTATGTACCATAGAAGAAAATATGAATATTAATGTCCAATAAGCAACCCGCATTAACATTTTAATTGGTGTAATGTCTTACTGAGATCGGTTATAATAAAACTGTGTGCATGCAAATGTATCCAGTGCTATTATGAGCTCATTACGGTGAAAAGTGGTGCTTCTACATCTTTCTTCAAGCACAAACAGAAAAAAACGGTTTTCTGAGAACTCAGAAGAAAATCACCCCCCCCTTGCATGGCTTCTCGTATTTCTATGAAAGCAAACACAAGCAGAGGAACGAGGTCGTTTTGTGGACATGTTTAAATGGAGAATGTGAAATGAAGAAGAGCTGAATCCATCATGAGGCACTTTTGCCAGTGCAGACAGGACTGTAAAACTCATTGTCTGTCCCTATATATATAAATATGCACACATCTCGAAACCAAATTACCGTCTCCTATAGGAATACATTAAGGTAAAGGTTAAAAGTGACAGAACACACGTGTAGTTAATAACAGAGAAAAGCAATCACTGACACAAGGAGATCTCAGATTTCTCTTTTTTCCCCCTCTCCTTTCCTTTTTCTTTTCAGTATCAACTGTAATCTGTATCAGTGAAGAGGCGATTTAACATTACGAGATATTATATTAAATCGTCCCTGTCGAATCGAAAAAAAAAAAAACTCTGATCTAACCGCTTCATTTCATGTCTTTACACTCCATTCTCTCTCTCTTTTAACACTCCGTTCACTCTTGTCTATTTCAACCCCTGTCATAAGCTCACAGATATCGAATGGTCCAATTGCACAGGCTGCTGACCAAACTGCTTTAACTGGGAGTGAGCAATTCCTCTCTCTACCAAACCATGTCTGCACGGCCCCAGCTCATTCATTCACATTCCCCATGGGGAGGGAGGGAGGGATGGTGAGGGAGCTGTTTGTGTTTACAGTGTTTTTAACTGATAAAGGCATCGTGGGGAAGGGAATGGCATGGATGAGCAGATGCTGCCCTCATGTGGCCGAGGTGAGCAGAGCTTAAAATGATACCTTTGCTTCCCTGTGGCTGTCAGTAAAATCCCTGGAAATGACTTTAAAATGACAGATAGCGTGGATACATGTGTCACCGGAGATGTGATTATATTATGTCAGTGTGTGCATCTGATTTTTCTTGGATGTTAATCAGAGAGAGACGGGATGAAAATATGGAAAAGACATCAACACTCATGCCAGCCATGACTGCATCAGACAAGAGATGATTGATGAAAGTGGTTAACGGGGGAGTCGGATTTTGTGTGTCCTTGTGTAGGCGCGCGCGTGAAGCCGCGGGAGGAGGTGTGCATACCAACCTGTGGTTTGTCGATCGTTGACAGCATGTCTTGAACACGCTTTCCCTCTGAATCATGATCTAAAGGAGACGGGCAGAAAGAGAAGAAAAAACGTAATTATCAAAAGTCAATTACAAGATGTAATATTCAGCAAAAAGAAAGAGACTGGCACTGCAGGTGTGACAGGAGAAGAGAGATCAAAGGTGGCATTTATGCCACATGTCTAGTCATAATTGTAATCCATGTTAACAATTCCTTACACGCCTGACTTTTTTTAAAATTTAAGTTAAAAAACGTGGCATTCCACAATCCCAAGTTTCAAAACAGATCCTGGCAGCGCCGCTGAAAACGTGGCTGTTGATTGACAAGGGTATGAGTTTTTAATTACCACATGCCATGTTATTGTGATATCTGGAATAATCTATGGCTTATCATTGTCCAAGGCCAGCCAAGGTTCGACGCATCTAGATTGAGAAATTACAGGGTTGAAAAAATCAGCGTGAAAAATACACCGCGGCTCTCGGATCGTCCCTAATATTGCCCCTGTGAAAATATTCTCTCCAAATAGTAATTCAGTCATCCGTGGAGAAAACTACAGAAATAGCCCGAAATAGAGTAAAAACATCCGTGGAGAAAACTACAGAAATAGCCCGAAATAGAGTAAAAACAGACGCAAATACTAAAATAAAGTGTTGTCTAATGGTGTATGATGCAACACTTGTTTTCCTCAGCCGATTTCATCTCATCAAGTCATGATGAGCACAGCCGCTGGAAAAAAACACTAAATTATCCAGGCCGTTCCACAGAAAGGCATTAGTCACGAATTCCTGACCTAGAGCAAATAAAATGGGGATCACCCAAGAAAAAAAAAAAAAAGAATAAATATATGACTCATATTCCACTGTGACTGTTCTGTTCTGAACATAGAAACTGTTGATTTCCTTTAAATGCATCAGTTCACAGAAACCATTATCCTAATCATCATTATCCCGTGTATCACGTTCAATCGATTGTCTCCGCACCTGTGAATATTTATCCACAGACTGATCTGACGTCAGCAGTGTTGTTATAGCCCTGCAGTACAGTACAGCTTGTTATCCATGACATTGTAATGAATATAAAAAAAAAGAGCTGCGAAATAATGGTGCTTATCTGAACTCCACAGGTCCGCGAAGAAAATGGGATTCAGATATCGAGATCAGATATTTATTTTTAAAATTGTGAATTTGAATGTTATACGGTAATTTCTGTTCTACGTTAAATATCATTGTCATATAAATATCTTTGGGTTTTGGAGTTATAGCCCTAAAGTTCCTAAAGGTCACTTTATTAGGCATTAAAAAAATACTGATTTTCTTTGGACTCCACCAGCTGACTTTGTTATGAGGAGCAGGGAAAGCCTCTTTGAGCTGGAAGGACACACACACACAAATATGTAGTATAAACATATGCACACGAACACACACACACACCCACCCACGCACAGGTCTGGTCCAGTGATATGATGTGACTAAAGGTGATTTATTAGACACTTGGGGTTGTTAGGAGGGTGAGTGCAAGTTAGTGAGTGTGTGTACACACACACACACACATGTGGGTAATGGAAGTCTTTCCCCCCTGTGTGATCCCTGCAGTTGAGGTTTTTCCGACCAGAGGAGGCCTGCTTTCTCCATCTGAGTCTGACCACTGTAAATCACACAGGATGTGTACGTGTGTGTGCGTGTGTGTGTGTGTGCATGCGTATATATATGTGTGTGAGGGTCAATAATACAAGAAGTCTGTCTGATGAGTGTGGTACAGGACTGAGGTGCATACACAGTATACCTGCGTGAGAGGTAGTTTGTGTTTGGAATATCACTGTATGTTTTGAGCAAGTGATGAATGAGAGTTTGTGTGTGTGTGTGTGTGTGTGTGTGTGTGTGTGTGTGTGCGCAAATGTGCATTTGAGTCCGTGTGTGTGTGTGTGTGTGTGGACAGGTTCTGTGCCTGGGGGTACACTTATGAGTCATGGCAACAGTGATGTCATGGAAGCACAACCTCAACTTGACCTCTGTGTGTGTGTGTGTGTGTGTGTGTGTGTGTGTGTGTGCGCATGTTAGACTGAAGCGCATGAGAGAGGAAGCGAGTGTGTGCGTTGCCAAAGTGCTAGTATCAGGTTACATGAGATTGGTGATGGGTGCTAGTAAGGTGGAGGGGGTTGAGCTACTGTGTGCACGTGCTTGTGCATGTGCATGTGCATGTGCGTGTGCGTGTGTGTGTATTGGGGCCGGCAGTGTGAATAGAGTTCAACAGGTACACAAGTACACACTCCACATCACTGCTAGGACACACTGGCTCATTTTTTTCCTCTTCTTTTTAACACGCACTCGTCGCCTTTGATCCACTTGAATAAAACTGAACTTTTCTCTTTGTGGAATAAAAAAGACGCACTCACACAGACACACATCTCCAGACACGACCAGCTCTGTGAACTAACAGGCCCAACAACCCGACTTATTCCTCCTCGCCCATTCATCACAGCTGAGTGAAAAAGGAGAATTACGGCCTGTTTTTAATGCTGCGGTCCTGTACTTACTTGTCTGCTGCAGCTAAACCCGCGGTTTAAGACAAGAAGAGGTGGAATTCCATTACGGCATCATTTCAGCTGTCACGTTCAGCAAACAACAGATGTTAATAATCAAACAATACGCACGGCTGACGGGCAAGCTCCTCTCCAGAGGGTTCACTGTTCGTTGGAAACGGGAGAAATTCTTTTTTTTTTGTTTTCCTGCTCTAACCGTAAAAATGGTGCTGCGATCACATTTCTCTGAGGAAATGTGCTCCTAAACAGTCCATTAAATCTGGTAATGTCTTTTAATGTCCAGTAGCTTGTAAAAAAAAAGAATTATCAGAATGCAACAATACCTTTCCGACGCTTGCTTCTTTTTAAACGATTCCTTGGATTCATTGACCGAACGTCTTTTTTCATTTAGTTAATAAATTCGGTTTATCACTGAAAAGAGAGATCTCTCCTGAGCGAACTCCCTCACCTGCAGTTTGCACCGCGTTTAAAAGCTGGACCTTGAGTTAGATTCAAATGTCTCATTCATTTTCTGCAGAAATCTGTTTAATTTTACTTTCCAATGTTAAATATACAAAATAAAAGCCTAACTCTGGTTACACTGATTACTTTAAAAGTTTTCCTCCACTTGAAAATGGACTTTTTGAGTGAAATTATTTCAACTGTGGCCAGGATTTTGTTGAAATTGGACAGGGCCGGGGCTGAGATGTCTCACCGTGTTTCCAGTCTTTGTGCAATGCTAAGCAGTGGCCTCATATTTAATGTAAAGATACGAGATGTTCTCATCTAATGCTTGGCAAGAAAGCAGATAAGCATTTTTCACCCCAAAAATGAAAAATTCTATTATTTATGCTTTTCTGTAATTTGGAATCATGTTCAAGTTCAATATGAACTCGAATAACCTCAGACTGAATGGCTACGTAGACTACACAGACTCAACTCGCAGCAGAAGTAAGAGATTTATTTAATATTTCAGGAGACCAGTAATAAAGTTTGAAAAAACACTACTGCTTTACCTCACTGCTCGGTGTTATGACTCGCTGTGGTTGTTTGAGTCCAGCTGCTTAAGTGTTTAATATAGAGAAGAACCACAAAGAGCCGATGGTGACGGGTGAAAGAGAAACCGACTCTCTTCCCAGTGTCAACTCCACACACACACACACACACACACACACACACACTCCTGTGTCCTTACTGTCCCTCACCTCCCCCCCTTTTTTTTTTTCTGTTTATGTGCCGCCCACGCACCCTCACTTCCTCTCCTCGTCTGATCTCACATCCTGTCTATGTCTGACCGCCTGTGTTTGATTACCGAAGACAGCCAGACGGAGCGAGGGAGAGCGCGGCGGATAGCAGGGAAAAGAAGAGGAATTGACGAAGGGCGGGTGGGGGCAACGAGCAGAGCCAAAACCAGGCGAGAGGGGGACTTAGAGGAAGGATAGACGCTGAAGGACAGACTGCTCAGGCAGAGAGAGAAGAGAGAGAGAGAGAGAGGGAGAGAGGGAGGACAGGCAAGAGGAGTCTGGATAAGAGATTAGGTACAAAAACACAAGGAAATTGAAAGACAAAGAGCGAGCCAGGGATCAACAGAGAGAGGAGGAGAAAGGGAGGGATGAAAGGAGAGAGGGAGGAGAGGGCTTAGGAGGATGTGAGGCAAGGATTACATAAACTTCTGCGACGTCATCAGAAGGCGCAGAACAGATGTGCACAACCGATCTTGATGTAGTACTCACAGTAATCGCCGCATTCTTATTGTTGTTGTCATGGAGCGGACTGGTTCTTAAAAGTATTTTAGTACCCCTCTGTAAGTTTCCATTTCACTTTTGATGGTGCCCCTGGAATTTCCCCACAACATGGAACTACAAGAGTCACCTAGATACGTTACTAACAATGAGGCCATAAACTTCCTGGAGGCCTGGAAACCCCAAAGTGACAAGACTACATAGACTATTCGTCTCTTCCCTGTTTCCAGTATTGGTGCTAAGCTTAGTTTTGGCGTACAGGCATGTGAACGGTATCTAACTCTTAGCAAAAAAATATGAATATTTCCCCAAACTTTCCCCCTATCCATTTAAACTGCTAAACGTTTTATCAGGTTTCTACAAAGCATCATTTTTTTAAGCTTTTCCTATCCGTCGGCGGCGCACACCAAACTATTTTAAGCTCCGTTAATTGGATGTTTCTCACCGAAATTCTCTTTGGGAGTCGTAGTTGACGTCGCTCAAAACATCTCCACAGGCTTTGGCTTTCTTTTCCCAAAAGAACCAGATTTTTTTTTTTTAAATAGTTGCTCATTTTTTGCATCAATGACTCAACCAGGAGAGTTTTCATGCCTATTTGAATTCTAGTCACCTCAAACAGACAATGAATTGAACTTTTTTTTACCCCGGACACCTTCTGCACACTGTAACTCTGTTCCGTGGACAGAAAGTAGGAAAACACACAGTCACGTAAATATTTTATTCTGTCCATCCATCTCTAATTTCCTCAAATACATGGACAGGTTTGCAGTAATCTCTGTCGCACACCTACACACTTTAGAATCTTTTATAAGGTCGAATGCCTACACACTTCAAAATTAATGGTGTCCCTTACAAACAGAACTCCAGTAAAACTGAGTCACTTTGACAGTGAGGAGGTTGCATTCCTCCTGCATGACGGCCTGTGGTACTTAGATGCAGTCTGTCTGCACCGAGACAGAAAAAGACCTTTAAGGCCTGGAGAAAAAAATCTTAAAAATGTGGCAACGGCCGTTCACTCAGCCCCCCTCTCCACACACATACTGGGCCACAGGGTGTGTGTGTGTGTGTGTGTGTGTGTGTGTGTGTGTGACGCCCTACAGGAACAAAGTGAGATATGATACCCATCTTTAGAAGCCTCTAATCAAGGAGAACAAAGCAAAGTAACAGACACTCAGCTGGAAGGAAAAGGGAGAGATGTGGAGATGAGTGGGAGGACAGACAGAAGAGGACGGAGAGGAAGGAGCGGGGACAGAGAGGAGGAGGAGAGAGGAGAGAGGAGAGGAAAGTGGAGGTAGAAAGGGGCTCAGACCTTGAATTCCAGGCTATTATCATCTGCTGCATAGTGAGCATTCCATCTGTTCAACAGCTGGGTAACACACACACACACACACACACACACACGCACACACACACACACACACACACACACACACACAGCAGAGAAGTCGTTGGGACATGCCTGAAATTGTGGTTGTCATGGTGAAGGTTTGGTTCTCATGGCTAGAGCCCTGATCGTTTATAAAGGGGATTAGAGAGGGAGAGACAGAGTGAGAGACCGGCCCAGAAAAACGGTCAAGTAGTGCAAGAAAGTAAAAGCAAATAAGGACACAGGAGGAGGAAGGGAAAAAAAGAAATTTAAATGACAATTTAAAAACAGAGAGGGAGAGACAGACATGAAAATAGGAACCCTGGTTGTTATTGTGTTTCTGCAGTAGCCTGATTTATTGGATTTTATGTAAACGAGAAACCCAGTTTTTTCTAATCAGGGCCAGGGATTTGAAGAATTCGGTTAATACAGCTTCATTTCTGCAAGAGAAACCTTGGATAAGCCACGTTTGTTTTAAAGGTGTGTACGTGCATGACTATAAAAGACTATAGAACGCATTTCTACGGCATAAGACACATCACTGGTCCTGCGTCCTTGTGTCCAAAATGATAAAATCCAACTTAACCCTGACTAAAATAAATCAGTCTCAGTATAAACACATGTAATTGCATTTTCAGACTCCCTGCCTTAACCCGATTGCTCTCAATAACCGGGTTTCATACGTGCATGTAAATGTAGACAGAGACAGAGACAGAGGGATCTTGTCCACGGCAGCCCTCTCACCGAGGAGAGAGAGAGAGAGAGATGAGCGTCTCAGCTGCCAAAGCGACAGGAAAACTCTCTCCACTTTTCCAAGAAGAGAATGAATGTGAGCACATGCATGCACGTGTGTTTATGCAAGTGTGTACGTGCTGCAAACAGTGCAGCGACCTAGCCAGGCAGCGAAGGATTATGGGGGATGAGTTTCTCAGAAACCCTGACCCCATTCGACCCTGCTCAGCCCAAAAAAAAAAAAAAAAAAAGTCTTGAGAGAGTGACTGCAAGACTGGCAGACAGAGTGGAAGACAAATTCACAGACAGACAGACAGCAGGGGCAGACAGAGGGAGTGACAGTGGAATAGAAAAGGAGCTAACAAAACAGGCGAACGGTTGATACAAAAAGACACGAGAGCAGACGGATGGAGTGACCACAGCACACACTGCTGCAGATAAAATGTAAAACACATCAGGTGTGGTGCATTTGATCTAACACAAGAACTGAGCTTCACTGACTTGTTGCCTGAATTTAAAAATCTACATCTTAAGTGATCTGTGATATGACTCAAGAAGCCTGTGCATGCATGAACCTTTAACTTTGCTGCCCTCAACCTGGCAAGTAATGGATTTCTGTCTTCATGACAGAAGTGTCTGTTACGTACATTAATTTACATGCAATAGAAACATAATGCTGGTTGGCACTCTCACTGAATTCCTGTGTGCACAGAAGTGATTTGGGTGCTTAAGTTAAATTACCATCAAGGTGCACGTTGGTACACATGTTGTTGCATCCAAATTTTCCGTGAACCTCAGACTGGCTTATATGTGACATGTGACATGCATATTTCCAGCATGTGCCTTCACAAGAAACTCCAAAAACAATACAAAGCCTAGGCGGAAGTCTCAAAAGTAGTCCAATCGGTCTTAAAACACTACACACAGAACCTTTAAATCCACTTAAGATCTTTTGAGTGTATTTTAGCGTAATTGCTTGAGCAGCAAGCCCCAGATGTTTTTGTTTTTTTTTGCATTTTGTCAATTACTGTCAATAATTAATTCAATTACTTAATTAGTTTAGGCCAAACTCAGTTTTACCCCACCAAAACACCTCAGCTATTATGTAACCCAGTTCTGGTAAATACAGTGCGGTCGGGTGCTGTAGTTTGATAGTGTAGTGGGTTTATCGCATGTATCACAAGGTTCAGTCAGCAGAATGGGGGAAAAGTCTGGTCTCCTCGTTGTGTTTGGCGAGAACAGCCTCCTATTCTAATCCCACAAGTCCTGTTACATGATATCAGCGGGAAAGACATTCCTCTGCTGGTAAAGCCATCCCTTGTTCTCCCCGTTTTCCGTATATCCCTCCGTTTTGACTTTTTTCATTCCCCCAATTTCTTATCATGTCTTATCTCTTCTTCTTTTCTTTTTTTTTGCTCTTAACATTCCCTCTTGTGGTCTCTCGCTTCCAGCCCACTGCCCTCCGTCTTGCCCTACAAACATGGCCCTATTTGGGTTTGTGGGAAGGGGGTTGGAGAGTGTGGTGTGGTTCGGTGTTGTTGGGGGTGGTGGGGCTCTAGATTATCGCCATGGCGATCCACATCAAAACAGTCCAGTAAAGAAAAGGGTGGGAGCGTGTTCACACATTTCAAGTCATATTACGAGATTTGCAGCACGAGGAGCTGGTAGAAGAGTTTGGATGTTAATCTAAGGGCTGAGTCATGAGTCGGTCAAAGGCCACTAGAGCTGATGAGGATGACTTCATCAAAACATTACAGGACATTGCCTTCTTTTACCACCGCCATTGTTCTAAAACCGTCTTCACTGCTGCTGTAACTCAATTAGTAGGAAACTTTGTCAGGATCAGAAAATAGCACAAGCGCCACGACAAAACTCACATCGCTGATACGAGAGACACAAGAGACAATGGTGTCATCTGCTTTGAACAGTTATGGATCCGCCTTCTGATTAATAAAGCATTGGTAAATAACTGATCATTCAATAATGAAGCTATATCAATACAAATTAGTTACTAACTTGGTCTGGTATGACAGATACACTGAGACTTTTTGACTCTCCACTGTTGCCACTATTACACTAGATATGTTTTAACAATGTTCTACAGTTGTTTTACAACGTTATCCTGTAATTGTCACTTGCGGCCACATCGGCTGGTTTTCACAGACAGTAAGCTTAAAGAAATAGTGATTAACTTCTCACAGTCTGCCAGGCATATTAAAGTTCCAATGAATGAAATGAATCTGTTCTTGTTCAGGTTAATAAAAACTCTGATGACTGCCGTTGTTGTTGTTGGTAGTTTCATGGCACAGTTTTTAAAAACTCAAAAAAAAAATCAGATAATGGAGACCGGACTGTTTGTGGGATGAGCAACTTGTCTTTTTCTTTTTGATGAATATTCCAGAAGTACAATTTATTTCAAATAAATATGATACAAACGTTTCCAATAACTGACAGGAGATTTATTCTCCCTTGTTTCAAAACATCCATCTTGGCACGTTGTAATTATGTTTAGCAATGAAGAAAAATACATGAAATTATTATTTATTGCTAAGACGATAGTGTAACTGAATATGAAAAGGGCTATTTATTTATTACTTTAACTTATGTTCTAATCTATCACACAGAGCCAACATGGTGGACACAACAGTCACTGCGCACATCTGGTTTCTCCTGAATTCACAACACTTGGCAATGACGTAGAACCAAAGATGGAGGAGCCCGAGCATGCCGGCCCATCTGTTTCTGCTGAAATCCCAGTTTCTCTGAGCAAGAGACAGGATCTGCGGTGGTGATGATGCAGAGCCAAGATGGAGGAACAGAGGGGACGGGGCCCACATCTGTTTCTGCTCAGTGAGCAGCTCGGTTCTGAAGAAAAGGGCTTTACTGGAGAACGGACACTGTCCTCGCCAAGTCAGCCTGCTGCCTTACTGGCACCGGGGCAATAGCCACACATACACACTCTCACACACACACACACACACACAGCAAGGGCATCAAGGGCAAAGCGTAGGCGGCTGTGTGTGTGTGTGTGTGTGTGTGTGGTATTCTGGGTTGGACCATACTTGGATGCACCGGGCCAAGCAGCAACTTTGTCGGAATGTTTGTACTCTGCTCTTTAACTCTGTCTCTCCTCCTTTCCATCTCTCCATTCCTTGTGATGTAGGAGTTCTGTTTTCTCTCTCTCTCTCTCTCTCTTTACAAACCATCCATCCATCTCTGTCATCTGTCCTTCAAACCCTGCATTCCTCTCTCTCTCTCTGTTTGCCCCCTTACCTCCCGCCAATCCTCTGGACCCTCATGCTCTGATTGTTTTACAGGAAGCCCAGTCACGGGGTGTTTGTGCATGTGTGTGTGTGTTGGTGTCTCTGTGTGCGTGCGCGTCTGTGTGTGTGTGTTTGTGTTGTGTGGTAAATTTAGCTGACTCAGCCTGATCTCCAGCCCAGTACTGAGACCCTGGCAGACCAGAACAGACGACCGACGACATGCTGACATGCTCCTGTCCGTCATGTGTGTTACTGTTGTTTGAGCGCGGAACTCATAAGCTGAGCTGTCGACCTTGCTTTCCTTTTCCTGCTTTGGCACTTATCGCCTTTGTTATGTGTTCTCTGTCTGTCTGGTGCGTGCATCTGTGTGTGTGTGTGTGTGTGTGTGTGTGTGTGTGTGTGTGTACTCTAAGAAGCTGTGCAGTCTCTCCCACCGCAGTGCAGTCAAACACCATCTCCTCTGTATGTGCGTGTTTTTGCATTTGCAGATGTCCAGACTTGCACACACACACTGCACTGTCTGCATTTCAGTGTGTAAGCGGTGATACAGCTATGCAACATGTTTTCTCATTACTCACAAGTTGGCCCTCTACTCACGCTGATATTTTAGTTTTATCTGCATGTTATTAGACATAAATCTCAGCGCAAAGGAGTCTGCCTCCACCACAAAGCAATGCATTCTGCGTGGATGTGAGCAGAAAATTGCTCTCGATAACTTACAGGCCTTCCAGTTGATAGTAGCACCGCTACCGATGATTGTTAGTATGAATATTTGCATACAAATTACTTAAATGATGAATAATAATTATGGTTCTTCTATCAAATCAGCTAATTGTTTAATCAACTAATGATCTCGGCTTTAGTGAACAACTTTATAAGTACCAATTTATTGAAAGAAATCAAATAAACGGGGTGTAAATGCTGTTATCATTGCTGTGAGCAGAACAAACAGAATTCCAGCGACTTCTATTGCATTACGGCGGCGGCAGAAATCTTTACATCTGCACGTAAAGCAAAACTATCTGGCAAGATACAGCTCAAAGGTAGGTAAGGAAATATGTTCCGCTGGTAATCTGGGTGAAGCAGCCAATCAAACACATCGTCCTGCGTGTGGTCGACACAATATTCAAAATACAAAACAATTCTGTCACCAGAAAAACATTAACATCAGGTAACAAACTTTTCAGACTCCGCTTACACGTAGGACATAGAGTCATTGGAGTTACGTTCACATTTCACGCCCATCTCATGGGTTTTGGGGCAATACACATATTCCCACATTTCTCCAGATGTAATATTCCTCTGATCTGACACCATGCCGTGAAAGAATAGACCAAAGTTTTACGAGGAGGGTAAATTTTAAGAAGAGTTTGACAGCTACAACGAGGGAGTAGATGGATTTATGCGTCTTTTTATGTTTTTCCGTCATCGCCTCTTCGGATAACCTTTACGCTATGTGAGCGTGAGCATAATAGAGATCCTCTGGCTCTTTTTAATAACTCAGACATACATCTGACGTGTCAAAGGACACTTCTTTGTGCATGTGTGTGTGCGTGCGATAAGGCTGAGCTGTGGTGTCTAAATCTCGGAGCTCAAAGGTTTCCTTCATCTGAAGCAGGACTCTACAGGTATGTGACTTCCCCCTTCAACCCCCCCCGTCTCCCCTCTCGCTCACCCACCTCCCCCTGTGGCTCAGCCTCCACCAACAAGGCCGGTATTGTAGCGAGGGTAAAACGATAGCGCTCAGGGACGGGTTCAGCTATGTGGTTACCCAGACAACCTCTTACCACCTTCCCACCTCCATCCCTCCAACCCCCTCCGTCCCAGATCCCTTCACCTCAGCGAGGCTGCATACATCCATTCATTTTTTTCTTCCTTTCTTTCTTCTGTGAGAAAAAAAAGAAAGAAAGCGAGGAACGAAAGGTGTGTTTTATCTAGCCTGCCTGAATGCAGAGGGGGCGCGGAAGGTTGAAGAGGACAAAGCCAGTCGCACAGAGACGGAGAGGGTCAGCGAGGATAGAAGTTATTCGTCCACAAAGAGATATGAAGTGCTTTTGTGACAGATTGAGATATGCAACAAAAGGCCCTACAGTGATGTTTTCTGACCAATAACCATGTGGAATTAAAGAAATAGCACAGCACAGATCGAGCTTGTCTGCTTGATGTTGGTTTTCGGGTAAAAATGAAAAGAAAAAAAAAATGGATAACACATATTGCACCTGCAGTCTGCTTCGGTTTGATTTACCGAAGGTGTTATCCAACGTGTGATGCTGTTCATCAACAGTGTGTGCCAGTCTCTCTTATGGCTTTGTGTGTGTCTGTGTGTGTGTGTTTGTGTCCTACCTTGTGTGTGTGTCTCTGGTTCACTGTTTCGTGGACTGCTGCGGAGGCGTCTCTCTGGCTTCTTCCCTCCTGGACTGCTCACTCCGCCCCCCGACCCCACTGACCCGAGCGATGGGGCGTGTGATTTGTTGCTACATCCCAAACAAAGTTGCAACATGTATTGTTAGTTATAGAGAGAAAAAAAAAAAAGAAAATGTGATCATGCAAGCCAAAAAACTTTGAATATCAGTCCATATTTGTGACCAGGAAATTATTTTTTGACCGCAGTGAATGACCGCTTGGGCTGTTAAAAGACAAATAGCAAACTGAGGGATGAACTGGTTGAACTTTTTCTACCCTAATATCAACTCAGATTTCTGCAGAGAAAAAGAGGACCAATCTAAAACCAGAGCTCTTGTTTTCCACCAGATATAAGATTTGCATTTTCAGTGTTTCACAGTTCTTTTTATGTAAAGTACATGAGGCCAGGGATGCTGGGGCAATTCAGTCAGCCGAATGAATGCAACTAATAGCCTGAAAGACTGAATTCATTCCAACAAATACTGTAGATCAGTCAAGTCATGGCCAATAACAGTCAGTGAAAGACTCGACAAAAACTAACTTTCAATGCAAAATGTTGAGGACTCAATGAAGATCTCATTAAAATAAAAATCAGCTTTTGGAGAGACAGATCATTACCTTTTCTAAAGATCATACTTTTGGATAGCAAACTATTAACTAGCTGATTTTTAAAAGGAATATACTGCATTTTGAGCACGACATAGACTTTGGTTCCACCTTTGCCCCTTTGAGCAACAAAGTCTCTACAGTGACACATTTCATAATTAAACTTAGAGGGCCACAAAAGCCACATGGTTACCTGTATCCGTTGTGTGCTGGCCCCAGGCCCTTATAGAGAGTGGAGGGAGGGGAGTTAAGCCGGTTCTGTCGCTCTAGTCTCTGTTCCTTTGTCTTTTTAGGCTGTGGCTTACTGTACGTCTCCTCTCTGCCTATGTAGTTAGACATCCCATAAACTGGGATGATTTCTGAGAGAGGAGAGAAAAGAAGAGGAGATGAAAGAATTTATGTCAGACAAAAAATCTGTGCAAAGCCATTTTTTAAAAATTGGATTACTAATTGGATTTTTAATTTCACCATAAAAACCCTGATTTCTTTTTTGGGCAGTAGCGTAAAGTCCAGTCAGCATGTCAGTACCTGGATCGCCGTACATGGGGGGAAGGTGGTGCTGGTAGTACTGGTGGGGGGGCAGATCCCCGGGGCTGACAGGGGGATAGAAAGAATGAGAATTGGGGATGAAGTGAGGGTGAGCCAGGTAGGGGGGCAAGTGGTGTGTGGGGGAGAGGGCTGGAGAGTAGGAGGGAGGGTAGCACTCTGGAGACTGGGGGGTCACCACCACCCGGCGTACCCCTGTGGTATCCTCCAGCACCTGAGAAAGAGAAGCGGAGGTGAGTACAAGAGGAATAAAAACATGTTTCTGGAGTTTCAAAGTTAACGGCACACCAGGGAATGTCACACATCGACAGCTCCAAATGGCAGCGCGATGTGTGTGTTGTGTTTGAGAAATTTTAAACTTTCAGTACCCACAAATCACGGGAGGTCAGGGAAGTGCAAACAGTCCGCGATGGCTTCATACATTGCTGAGTGGCAGTTTTGCCCGTTTAGCACTCGGAATCAGACGCAAGTTTCAGGCTGTAAATTTTATGTCTATAAAATGTCTGATACGGCTGAAAGGAATATGGTTTAACACTTTGGGACAAATGCTTATCAACTTAATTAGAATACTGGCTCTGTCCAAAGGGAACAAATCAGTCTACCAGCACCACTAAAGCTCACTAATTAATTATGTTAGGTCGAGTTTGTTTAACAAAAACTGAAGTGACAATTTACAGTTTTTACAGGGTCATCGTGAGGCTGTGAGGCAACTCCAGGCTCGCCCTATACCCCTGTTTTCGGTATCAATCTTCTTGTCTAAGTGTTGGTAAGAATATCACAAACTGTCAAACTTTTAAATTTAAATAAACTGTTTTAGGCCAAGTTAAAAAGGCTGAGATGTGAGAGCACCTGCTCTTAAAAAAATAAATGAATGATGCTGTCAAACTGTGTCTGCTGAATGGTGGATAATCCTCATAAAGGAATGAGCTGCATAATTCATTTAACAACCGAGACATTGTGTTAACAGGAGGCGTCGGGGCCTTTAAGTGGTGAAAACAAGCGCCGCAATGTTGTCATCAGATGGTCTGCAGATTTCAATGACAACAAGTTTCAAACAACTGCCTCAAATTAACATAGATTCCATAGATGTATTCACTTTCTCACACACACACACACACCACCACACACACACACACACACACACACACACACACACATTCCTACTATTCAGACACTTTCACAGGCCTGCATTCCAAGCAGAGAGCAAACACACACTCCCTGCAGAGAGGGGAAGTCATCTCCTGGTCCCTAACAACAACAACAACACACACACACACAGTCACACACAGACCAAATACCAAATAACACTACCCCAAAACCCCCTCCCACACACACACACTCACGGAGAGAGGCAACACACTCTTTGCCAGAATACGACAGACAGAAAGAAAGAAGAGGGGGTATCAAAGAGGTTCAGGAGGGGAGGAAGAGGGTTACAGAACTAATCCCAGTGAGAAAAACACAGAGGGGGGAGAAGAGGAGGAAGAGGAGGGCCCCCCAATCTGCCCCCTCATCCCCCTCCTCGGCTCCAGAGGAGAAAAACAGAATGTTGACAGGAAAACAAGGGCAAAGCCCCCGAATGAGTACATGTGGATCTGACCTACATGCCCACGCAACATTTACTGGCAAGAAAACACGCGCGCACACATATTCCCAATAAGCATGCACATGTACACACACACACACACACACACACATGCACACAATGCAGCCATTAGAACAAACCACCAAGGACACACACACACACACATGTGCAAAATCCATCTGTCAATGCACTGCTTTCCACCACCGCAGTTCTCTCTCTCTCTCTCCATCCATCCCTTCTTCCACCCCTCACCCCACAAAAACCTACCCACCCAGTGCCTGACTCCGCTATCAGGCGTGTTTATGTAAGAGTGACAGTGTTTCCCGCTCTCACTTGGCTCAGACCCTATTAACACACACACACACACACACACACACACACCCCCACGCGCATGCAAACACAAACACACACCCACGGTGAGCCAATGACCTGACTTCCATTGGCATAGGAACACAATCCCACCACCCGCAGACAACAGATGAGATTGTACTGCTGTACTTATGAGGACAGACCATTGAGTCATGTTGATCCCCTATAATCTTTGAGCTCACCACATGAATAACACCCAAATTTACCCAATTCTCAGTGACCAATCTGAAGTAGTCCGCGGATAAAATCCTCATTGTTCTGTTCTTGTAAAGACATCTCACACACACAAGCAAACAAACATATGAGAAAGTCGGAAAAAAAACCCTGAATGTCCACCGACACCAAAAATACAGCACATTCCTGCTCGGTGATGTTGGTGAAGAAAGCTGCCTTGGATACTACTCTTTCAAAAAACTACAACAGCCAGGATGTGTGTAATGCCTGGCGCATTCTTTCCACAAATAGTCTGAGTTACATCATATTAATGCCCGCCATTCTTTAATGATGACCGCTTAACCCGCGTCTGATTCAAAGACAAACACAGTCGAAGTGTATCAGCCACAGACACGTACGGTTTGCAAATTCTGGACTCTCGTGCTGTTGCAACTGTACTTTTTGCAACTTTTTTTTTTTTTGGCTGAAAATATGTAATTTAATTTTCCTTACTGAATTTCAGGAATTTTCCAGAAACAAGCATCAGTATGTTGAAACAAACCAGAAGACAGACAGACTGCTCACATGGCTCTAGTGAACCGACACCAAATTGAATAAATATACTGAACTTTTCTTTTTTTTTTGTCTTGGAGACATGTTGAATTTCATGGATTTCAAATCAGATCCAATAACAGCACCCGAAATTCTAGAAAAAGAAACCCACCGTCTGTGTCTGACTGTTATTTTGACTGAAACTTTCCCACACAAACACATGATTAAAAAAAAATAAATACATAAAACACACGTCTAACACAAACTAACCTGAGAGATGTATCCCGGCGGTACATGGATGGGGGGGATTGACCCGTTTGGGGACATCATGGGAACCTCAGCAGGACCTGCAGGGGAGGAGAATAATTATTTATTTAACCAGGCAGCTCATGCTAAAGTAAATTCTCATTTACATTCATCAATCAGCAGTACACATGCAGGGACACAAACACAGCCACACACATTGAAGTCACATTACCGGCGTAAAAAGACCCTTAAGTCCAGTGAATGGGGCCGTAAGGTAGATTATAGAGTCTACTATTTACATGTCAACAAATTTCTTTACTTGTGTTTAGACCGTGTTTCTTGGTGTGTTTCTCATTTGATCCAGCTTAGTGTTGGATCCTCGTCAGTGTATCATGAAAAAAATCAACCAGTTGTTTGAACTGGATGACTTTGCTCCATTTAAATCCACTTGCATGACCTTAAAAAAACTGAGTCTGTGAGCCAGTCTTTTCATTTATTTTCGTACAAACAGACTCAAAGCTCTTTGGAGATGATGATGATGATGATGTCTGCATCACGGACGGACGGATGTACGAGGCGCGAGGGCACGGGTCGGCTCGCGGAAAAAAAGAAAACCTCCGCTCCGAAAGGAGAAGCAAGAGAATCTAATAGAATTAGCAGACTGAAAATGATGTTGACTTTTCCACTATCCATACCCAACCCCCCTACCCACCCCCCCTCACACACACACACACTCTCCTTCCACAAATCTCTCCATCTCTCTCTGTGATGGAGGTCTGCGGCTGGTAAAGTCATTGGGACCCCGTTGGGACACACTGGAGGAAGGTCTGGCCTCAGAATAAATCACACAGCGCGCACACACACACATACAGACATGCAGGGGCCCTTACTACCTACAAACAGTAGTGTATGATACTGATAGTTTCTGCCCATGTTAACACCTGTTGAATGTCAGCTGAGTATTCTAAACTCTGGCGTTTCACCCACGTTACAAAGAAAACAAAACCTTTTCTCAGCGGTGTAATAAGAAAATGTTTTCTTTCTTTTTGGAATTTATGTGAACTGACCTTTTTAAATCCTGTTTTTACCCCCTCCTTCACTTCTCTCACCATCTTTCCCCTCACAGTCCGTTCTTGTGTGTCGCTTTTTACGCTACCCTTCCCTCCGTCTATCTCTGTAGCTTCTGGTCTTACTCACTTGATCCAGCTTTTTCTTACGCATCCTTTCATCCCCACCTTTCAGGAATTCCTTCCTCCTGATCCTCCGTTCCTTAACCCATTACTCACATCCTTCCCTCCCTCCTTTCATTTCATTATTACTCACTCCATCCTTTCCTCCCTTTCCTACTTCATCCTATCTTGTTATGCACTGTCATTCTCTCCTTCTTTTTTCCTCCCGCTCTTTGAATCACCCTCACAACATTTTCCCGCCCTTTCCTTCCATCCTCCCATCCCTCACCCACACTCCCTGACCTCTCAAACAAACAGGTAACAGTACGGTAAACACACACACACATGCGCACGGACACACACACCAAGACACGCACAAACACGACCTGAGCAAAGTCCGCAGTGTGGGTTAGTGTGTGTCCGTGTGTGTGCGTAGGTCACAGGTATGAAGAGACAGGCTTCTTTCAGTCCTGTCTGCTCCCCTACCATGGAGACTAGGAGTGGATATGAAAGTCCTCATTGATTGTAGAAGGTCATAGCATGGGGAGAACACACACACACACACACACACACACATGGATACACCACACCACAAACACAGAGCTCCTCTAAATCCCTTTCCATCACTGCTCATAACACACTTTCCCTCTTGCTCACACACTGTCCCAAATACACACTCTGTCTCAGTCACCCCTTCTCTCTCACTCACACACTCACACTCACACACACACACACACACACACACACACTCTTGACAAACAGACGTGTGTTTGGACAGTCTCTGCTGCCTCTGTGCTCTTCACTCAGCAAACAGCAGCATTCCTCTACTCTCTCACACACACACACACACACACACACACACTCACACTCACAGAGTGAACATTCCCATCCCTGGCCCCCAAGACTGGACCCAACAGGCCCAACTACCCCCCCAACCCCTCCCCAAAATACAAGACACTCTTTGTCCTGCTACCCTTCACACACACACACACACACACACACACTGCTGTAAGTCATATAGCATTGGACTGGAAGGAAAGGAAAAGCTCAGGATAATCAAGCAGCCGAACGTGTGCATTCAAGTGACTGTTATTATGTCCTTGTGCGTGCACGTGCACATCGCAGCGCAGTGTGCTCCGTGATCCTCTTTGCGGTAACGTCACTCTCTGGTTTTTGCCTCCAGCTTTGCCCTTTAAGAACCACAAATAGAGTCACAACTTCCTCTGTCTAATCCTGCAGGAATCCCAGACAACACAGCTAACAAACCCCCTCTCCTCCGCCTTCTCATCTTCCATCTGTTGCTTCTTCCACTTCCGACTGCCGGAGAGTTCGGGGTCAGAGATCAGTTATGGGGTCATATCCTGCATGTGGGATGACATCACTGTGTTACCTGAGCAACTGAAGGGTATTACCGTGAGTAATTTGGGCCTTTAAGAGGCATCCGGGGGGCTGGGATGGGATGGGGGGGTCAGGCTACATGAGGAATACTCATTTTCACTTCACTCCTATACGAAAACTTGGTATAGTTGTCAAATAATGAACCTGAAATTGCCAAAAATAAACAAGACCTCAGGCAAGGTTATTTAGCAGGTTCACACACAAAAGAAAAAATCAAAAAATAAACCAGTGATATCATACGATGACAAAATCATAGTGCGTCACACTGTAGCTGCACTAAGCTTCAAATAGATTATCTGACTATGATTTTCCTACAAAAGATACAAGAGGGAAAAAAAATACTGACAAGATCGTCATATTGATTTCCACCATAACACCCTGCTCTAAGAGCCAGCAGTGACTTTGACTCAGTCTGTGCAAGCCGAGCAGCTGTCCTACTATTTTAAATCAGTGTTTTTTTATATTTACGCTGATGTAAAAAGTCTTGATGATAGATTGCCAATTTTTAAAATGCTACATATATCACTTCTAAAGTCCAGCGTTGAAGACGACCAATCACAATCACAGGTTTTTTTTTTTTGGTATCACTTTAAGTACAGCGCACCAAAGTTGTCGAAATACCGGCATCTATGACTTAGCGTTCCCAACGCGAAGGTGACCAAAATAAACGGGAGGTCCGTGGTCAGTTGTGCGTTCATTTGGCGGTCAGTGACGTGTGCACATTGTTTGTTTGAGAGTCGCTTGTGGAGAAGCAACCAAGATGACCACAGGAATGATGACAAACTACTGCAACAGATATAGACGGGGGCACAACAATGACACACAGTGGGAAGGAAAAGAGAGGAAGACGGACAGGTGTTGAGTGGAAAAAAAACCTTGCGGAGGAAGTGCAACAAGATCTCTATGGTAATCACATACACACACACACACACACACACACACAGAAAATGTTTAAGTCTCAACTTTCTTTGGATTTACTCAAGAAATATACACACCTGTCCACGGTAAACATCCTGTTTTATGCTTCTGTATACTTTACAGAATACACACACAGCAGACAATCTCATACACTCTCAACTCTTTTCCCAAAAAAAGAAGAAAAGAAAAGAGACTTGTGATTTTGCCCAGCTGTCTGTACATATATTCACATACATACACACACACACACACACACACACACACATATAGAGGAGATGATGCAACGTTTCATCAGATGTTTCCCATGATACAGCTGTCAAAGACAGCTGCAACTGGGCCCCCGAAGCACAACACACACATTCAAACACCCAAACACACACAGAGAGAGAGAGTGTGTGTGTCCTGGGCTCAAATACGCCCAATTACTTACATCCATAATAATGCACTAACTCATGCACACTGCATATACACACTCATACTTGTCCATCAATCAAAAAGTGCTGGCGGCGAGCGTGATTCTTGAACACCGGCTCTGCGAGTACGTTAGTGTTCTGTCCATCAAACCGGAGCGATATTCAGCTTTTTAAAAAAAAAAAAGAAGTCAAACACTTTCTCCCGTTCCCTTCATCTCAGCGCTGCACATGTGGTCACCACATTGAAAGGAAACGCAGACCCTCTAGGGGGAAAGCGGGTGTGTGTGTGTGTGTATGTGTGTGTCTGTGTGTGTGGTATTGGTATCAGACCAAAGGAGCCTGTTTGTGAGCTGACCTACATACGCAAAACAACTAGACTCTATATGAATTTTCCAGAGTTAATGTGTTCACCTTATCCCTAAAATACAACAAAGACACACACACACACACATCACTGTAGCCCCCATCAGGAGGCAGCTGTCTGATCTAGATGGGTATTTGTACTCCTGTGTGTGCATGTGTGTGTATATGTGTGTGTGTCTGGGTCAGTTGTGACGTGGCGTTGCCTGGAAGTTATGTAAGCATCAGCAGGGTAATGTTATCTGTCCTCAGAGCTCCAAGAGCAAGACACTCCCACGACGGCTTCCTCTACTGCCTGGCCAAGACACACACACACACACACATACACAACCACACACATACACACACTGAAGATCATGGCCTATTGTCATATCTAAAGATATAAATATGAATCAAATCCCTATAGATCTTTAGTAAACTGACTAACTACAACTACAAGAAGCTCTGGGAGAGACGGAGAGAAACGGCATGTGTGGCATGATGGGAAGTGTAGTGAACAAGAGAAAGAGTGGAGGAGGGAAGAGAGATAGACCGCTGCAGGAAATGTGGGAGACAACTTTAAAATAGCACAGTGTGCTGTGTATGTATACATAAATAACCCAGTTTGGTGTGAAGCATGTGATACCACACACACACACACACACACATACATAAATACACACACTAGAGAGCCCTTTGGTCTATCTCCGGTGAGTCAAGTCTGGCGGACATCTTTATCATGGACAGGGTGAGGCTCAGTGATGGAGGAGGAAGTCAGGACTTCCTGCGCCGCCCTGCCCCTCGACACCAACACTCTGCAGAGTGACACTAGTGAAACTAGCACATGCATATGCACGCGCGTACAAAAAAACCACACAGCTGATGCGCTGGATATACATGTTACAATTATCTATACATACATATGCTTATGGAAACACACACCCGCACTTCTGATCCTGAGTCTGTGCTTTGCTTGCGCGACAGTCTGCAATTTGAGTAAGCTCCAGATTTGTTGTGGAATGTAAATCATAAGCTGGAAAGTTGCTACGTTTGAACACTGGGTCTTACTGTGTGTGTGTATAATGTATGTGTGTGTGTGTGTGTGTGCAGGTATGCGTGAGCACATTCCTCAGGACGAGAGAACCGCCCTCCACTTTCAGCCTCCGAGCTAAAAGTTGCATAACGGCGTCGTAAGGAGAAACAAGGAGAAAGTATTCGAGGAGTTATGTCAGCTGATGATGAGTGCCATGATGGCTTCATCACCAGCAGTATATGAGACAGCTGAAGAAAAAAAACGATCGCTATGAGGCTTGTAAAACCAGCGCTGCGTTTTACTGGCCCACCGGCTCGGTCTCGTATTACAAATTAAGCATGCTCTTTTCCATACAGGTTATGAAAAAAACAAGTATTTTGAAACAACAGTGGAGACAACTTTCCCCCCTTCCAAGCCTAATGTTGTAGGGTATCTGTTGGTACAGCCAGACTGATGGTTTGCTGCCAAACAGGACTGCTAGACTTGTGCACTGAAGTCTTCAGTTCCAGCTCTGGTTGTTTGCCCAGAGGTAGTAGCAGTAGTTGTGATCCTCATCCCTGGGCTGGCGAGGGGATTAAGTTCCATTGTAACCTTCTTCTGCTTCTTCTCTATGGTCTCAATCAATAAAATAACTATGGACATCATCTGTCCGGTTTAAATTCTTTAACTTTTGGGATGCATTTCTCATCCGATTCATCACAGGGAAATGCTGCAAGGAAAACACAAATTCGAAATCTGACATCCAGCCAATAAATTTCATTTAGCTAGACACCTAACTTCACAAATCCAAATAGGTTTTTTAAATATTCAAAGTAGTTTCTTTGTTAGTGTGTTGCTTGATTTATACTCCAAGTCAATAATCTTTCCCCTCAGAGCTGCCAATCTTCTCCGGGTCTGCACCAGTCTCCAGGTGCTCCTAAAGACATTTGAGAAACTCTCTGGCATCTTTTAAACAGAATTTATTCTAATTTACCCTTTATTTATCTAGGTTAGCCCCAGCAAGCTAAAGTGTGTTTTATTTTACAAGGGAGAACCGGCCAAGACAGCAGCAGCGCTTCAAGTGTTTAACACTCAATAGCCCCAGAGCAGTGAAAAACATGTGCAAGTTATTATAAATCAAATACTCGTCATTTTTTGGAATTTTTCTAAATAGATATAAATATCTAAATAGATTTCATTTCAAGTGGAGAGCCTTGCTTTCCTAAATGTGATACACCCATTTTGTGGACAAAACTCAGCACATTAGGATCATTATCAGCAAGACACAACACCGGGGTTTTAAAATGACTGAAAGATTGTTTAATTGACATCCCAAGTGGGTGACTATCTTCTAAAGAGTTTGCTCTTTTGGTCAAACCGAATGCCACGAATCATTCTGGAACATTTTTTTTTTTTCCCCTTAGAATCTGATCTTAACATCTATATCTTATCCTGCTTTGATCACTGTGTAAATGGTCTGTGAGCATACAAGCCTAGATCTGTTTAGTGTTCAGCATGTAGTGCCAGCCCATACCTCCACCCAGCCCCAGATCTCTCTCCAGTTCTCCCCCCACCCAAAGGAGGGGCGCTGTCGGGCCGACCTACTTCTGCTGCTTGGGTCTGCTCCAGAGGAGAGCAACGTAACGTCTGGAGGGACACTGAGCCCAGCCATGCTTTGTTCTTGAAATCTTAACATACACACACACACACACGCACAAATACCTTTATAGCCAGACACACACACACACACACACACACACACACACACACACTCACAAATTTCAAAAGCGCAGACAAATGCCCCTAGATCAACACCTGGATATACCTGCACGCTAACCAAAATGTCATGCCGGCATGAATGCACGCTCACCTGACTTGTGGAACACACTGACATTTAAAGAGTTGACACTGACAAAAATCAGGGGCACAAACAACATGCAACTAAATGGGGCACACACACACACACACACACACACACACAGGCAGTAATACATTTACAAATTAAGACAACACACACACACGCAACCTAGCTTTTTTCCCCAGTATTATCCCATGAGGCTATTCTTGGGCTCGCAGATATAATTGTTTTGGGGTCGGTAACCATGCAACACACACACACCGCATGGAGCGACACACTCCACTTATCACTCTTGCCGTTTGTTCGCACGTGCGCGCGCCCGTGCTCGTGGAAAAGAGGGGAGACTCCTGACATACATGTGCGAGCATGCACGTTCACACGCAAATATACACAATCCAGACGCTGATGACTCACTGTATCCATTCGCTAATCAACTCTACATGTCTACAAGAGAGCGAGAGCAAAGAGGTGCAACAGCTGTTGGCGGGTAAACAGATCCAGAGTGTAATAATCAGCCCTTCTTTTTCTCACTCCCTCCAATCCTCAAGACGCAACAACCGATCAAACCTTGACCCACTATAGGAACAGAGAAGCTTTTAGTCTTTTTTTTTTTTTTTTTACAAATTCTTTCCCCCTCTGTGCACAACCTGCTGCGTTCATATCCAGCTGTACTCCTCTCTCTTTCTCTTTCTCTCTCTTCTCCTCCCCCTATCCTCCCCTCACTTCGCTCCTTCTATCTCTCCACATGTTAATGTGGGGCATTCCTCGGATATGAGTCACAGTCTGAACAGCGCAGAGTTTGTGTCCACCACAAAAGACCAGAGAAAGTGTGTGTAGGGAGAAAAAGAGAGAGGAAGGGAGGAGAGAGGAGGAGAAGAGAAGTCGTGTGAATGTCAGTGGAAAGAAAGGCAAAGGCAAGACTGGAAGTCCTAGATTAGCTGGGACTTTCCCCCCCTACTCCCCAACTCTGAATTCCACTGTTTGTGTGTTTATGTGTGTGTGTGTGTGCATGTCCTATGGCTGTTGGGTGATCAGATAAGCTGAGAAGTTTAAATATAGTTTGTGTACACGTGAGACGGAGAGAAAGAAGTTTCTAGGAATGTCAAACTAACTTCTCTTTCAGACCAATACCAAACTTTTTTCCTCTACCATTCCCTCCGATCATTCCTCGACCTCCGTGGTTGGGCCCTCCCACTGACACAACACACACTTCCCCCCCCACATCCAATCAGCCCAGAGCAAAAAGAGAAAAAAAAAGAGGGGCTTCCCTGTGAAATCTAAACACATGATGTAAACAAGCACATGTGTATTCTATGCAGCTGTGCAGAAGGCCTTAGGAACCAAGGTTCATTTGCTTTATTGCGTTTTGTTTTATGCATCCCATCATCACTTGTAGCTACAGCGATAAGAATTAATCCAATTCAACTGAATCTAATCTGAAAATATGCATGAGCAACATGTGGAGAGGATTCAGGGGTTGTTAAAAGAACCCTCGGGCGTTATGATGAAATTTAATTTCAGCTTTTTTGGGGTGGTGGTGGTGGGAGGGGGAGCATGCAAATCACCAAAACTTAAACCTACGAGGGTGGAAAAAAAAACTCTCGCAGAAAGAAGGACAGACGGGGAAGCGAGGGAGGAAGTGAAGGAGGTCGGAAAGACAGGGAGAGCTGGAGGAGGGAATGAGGGCGGAGGGAGCGAAAGTGCTCCAGCTGTACCCTGAGCTTCGAGGGAGCCAAGAATTTCATCCCTGGAAAAGCTCTCTTTTTCTTTCTCTCTGGAAAATTCTGCGAGCACACCCGCTTCACAGCTGCTGTTCACACACACACATCCACTTTCACACAGTCTTACGTACGAAGACAGACAGACAGAGTATTCTGCTGAGTTCTTTTGCCCACTCTAAAACCCCACCCACCTATCCACCCACCCCTCCTTTTGCCCCAAATGGGCCAGTCCCAACAGCGAGTACAAGCAGCCTTCCCACTGGAGTTGCAGACCAGACCCAGAAGTCAGCAGCACAAGGGTGGCTGGGGTCATCATCACATAAGAGGAAGTGGCCTCGCCCGGAATGCATGGCAACAGACACGACCAGACATGTAGCGTCTGATTCTCTCACTCTCTTTCTGTCTCCCCATTATTTACCTTCATTCTATCGTCTTATTTCCACTTCATTTCTTCCTCCCTCCCTCCCTCCCTCCCTCCCTCCCTTCCTTCTTCTGCCTCCTCATGCCCTACTGTGTGAGGGCATTGAGTTTAAAAGTGAGCTCTGGGCAGGGCATACAACAACAATCAACTCTCTCTCTCTGCCTCACACACACACACACACACACACAAAAAAAAGTCAAGCACTTAACTACCCTGTGCCAATTGAACCAAACCAATCCTCTCTGTCCCTTTGTTTCTTACAAAGTACATTTGAGTGGGATACAGGTATGCCACACACACACACACACACACACACACACACACACACACACAATGTGCCCAGAGGGACCACATTCCATTACACACCACCTGGAGTGAGAGTCCGTTCCCATGGTGACCAATTTCCCCCAAAATCCAACGGGACATAACACTAAAATTAAGACACACATACACTCGCACTAAACACACCTCCAGAAATGGTTTTACAGTCGGGTCCCTGAGGGCATGAAAAACGTTGCAGGAAAACCCTCTGCAAAAAAAAAAAAAAAAAAAAAGGTTTGGCCTGGCTAAAACCGCAGACATACACGCACATTCAGATGGATGCATGCACCCAAACACACACACATACACACACACACACACACACACACACACACACACACACACACACAGAAGATTTTTCTATTATGTGACCCCCCCTCCACCCATCCCGTTACACTTTTTTTGCAGCAAAGCATATTCCACAAATAACAGACTCAGCAGTCGTCAACTAGAACCAATTATAAACAGAGAGGAGGGAGAAAAAATGCACGGCGGTGTTCGCTCTTCAAAACTTCACCGGTCTGAGCTTTAACACTCGCAATAAATAAAACGTTTGATACGGTTTCCTGATCTGACAGACAACATGACAGGACCGGGGGGGATTTAAATGTGATGGTTGGCTTGTTACGAGCAGGTATTGGGGATACAGATATTGAATAATATTTTCCAGTGAAACCCACTAATCATGCCAAAGACAACATATAAGAACCCGCTGGAATATCTGGGAAAAGAATTGTATTGTCACAGTGCCGAAGGCCTGTTCTTCTCAGCTCATGTAGAGTTGTCATCTTGGACACGGATTGTCTTAACAGAGCAGCGCTCCAATTACAACAATGGCGATGTAAATGTGAACTTAAGAGGCCACTTAGACACAAACGCCAGGCCATTTAAAGCACTGCATAAATATGCAATACACATTAAATCGTTTATGGGATTCATTACGCCTGGGGCTATAAGAAAGTGCCATAATAACAACAACGATACGCTCATTTATTTGTCTAGTCACACCCATTTACGCAGCCGCCAAGACACACAAACAGAAAGACACACATCCGTAAGTTCATTCAGGTCAAATAATATAAAACCTGCTTTTCATTTTACAAAATAAGGGATCATAACACATAAAATATAAAATATGTTCATTCCAATTCACATACTGCAAATCCTATTAGCTGACATTGTCAGACTGTCCCATACAGGTGGGTCTGAAAAACAAAACGAGGTCCCAAGAAGCAACAAGACCCAAAATGAAGCCCTTATAAGAAAAGTGTATTTGTGTCTTCTCCCCCAGCTTGTTTAGAGCCATCTGGCTTGGTGTAAACACAGGCCGCGAGACTTTCCACCATATTTCTCTCAACCAGCTATTAGATCAAAGGGCTCTGAGTGCAGAAGTGCACACTCCGGGAAAAAAAAAAGGCTAGACAAAGAGATCCTCAGCACGGCTTGTGTAGTGGTGCAGTGAGCATCTTCCACCCGACTGAGACGAGCACTGAGGCAGGGAGAGACTGACACAGACGAAGTGAAATGAGAACAGAGAAAGGAACAGACAGGCTGAATGATAAAGAAATAGAGGGACATGGGGGTACATCCCAATTCCCTTCATCTTACCCTCTTAGTTTTCCCCACATCACAAAGGAGGAAGAGATGCAGTGAGGTGGTGAATCAAGGAATCATCTGAATTGACAGTTCAGATCAAATACTTAAAAAAAGTGCATGACTTGCATCCATAAATCCACAAGTTATGTAATCATCTCAGAGTATGACGATTCCTCAAAATGTGTGGAAAGAATTTAGCAGCCTTGCTTAAAAATAGCCTCCAATGCAACTGGCTGAAAGTCAGTGATTGATTGTTGCACGTATCAACGGTGTGGAAATGTTGCCAAAAGACGATTACTATCGACAACGGCAAAAATACTGTACTTACACGCAAGCAAGCATACAGGCAATTTCTTTAAAAGACAAAAAAATGTCATCAGCCGGACCACACATCTCTTCAGATACCTGGTAAATAAGAAAATACCTTCTAAAAAATATATATATATATATTTTTTTTATTTGTCTATCCACATCAGTAATTATGACTGCAGTGTTGCGGTGATGTGGCTTCAATTCAGCATCCAGTTACACACACATTTTCAATGAGGAGCGTCTGTCAGATAAAAGACTTCCGCCTGCGGTGCTCTTGTGTATCCTCCATCTAAGCTCCGCCGAGCTGAAGTAAGGTAAGTGGAATGTCCTTAATGACGGTGAGGGCCGGATCGATTTCAGGGGCATCCAGATATGAAATAAGAGAATTAGGATGCACCCACAGAAGGAGAGAGTGAGACAGAGAGTAACAATGAGGGAAGACACAAGAAAGGCAGAGCAAACAAACAACACACATCTGCTCCTAAAACACAAAACAGAGCTCAACATGATTCACACTCTGCTCCGTCCAGATGACACACATGCAATGAATCATGTTACGCACAGCTGGTGCCGAGACCACGTCACCGAGGCTCACACTGGCAATGCCCACCATGATCAACCTGAGCTAACTGGACTGCAAGCAGAACACAGGACTACACTTCCCATCATGCCACTGCAGTAATGAAGCAACGAGAAAGGGCTTAATCACGCACGCATCGTGCATCTGCACAGTTTGTGAGATGCAAAACAGAAAGTTCAGCTATTGTTGATAACTAATCAATTTGATACTAATCATTTTTTCTCTTTTAACAAGTTTAATTATTGACTAAATTAGTTCATTTTCTGTTTTCAGTTTGACCTGTAATAATGCAGCTATTCATTTTATTATAACTCATTTTGTATCGTCACATTTTAATTTGAGCATAACCCCATTGGGATGCACTACCTTCGTTTCAGGAGGCTGCTCCAATTCAATTTTAATGGAGAGGGAAAAACAAAAAGTTCTCTCCAATATCCACAAACAAAACAACACATGAAAAAACACACAAAAAAAATCATGAGGACGGATTCCATCTACAAATTAAACGTCAGGTACATTCCGCACATAGCCCTTTTTTGCATACAACCCACGCCAGCAGTTACTGGCAATGGAAAGCCATTCTATAATACAGCTGCAGATCGAAGGCCAGAACGTCGGCCAGGAATATGTCATTAACATGCATCTCTCCTAAAATTGGAACACACAAGAAACTCAAGATACAAAATAGTTTTAAGGGGTCCTCTTGTGGCGTGTGATCTCATGAGACAGCAACAATGGCAAAGAGAGGTGAGCAAAGGCTCCTATGATGGAAACTATGGTGGTGTGTTGTATCAAAAAAGTCACAGAGTAGCTGGTTAACTGCTGACATTATCTATGTACAAAATAAACAGCGTTGGTGGTCAGATAAGTAGGTTCAAGGCAAATATGTCTCGGATTATCCATCTCTTACACAGCTTTATTAAGATGCTGATGAGGGCCACCGGTAGAGGCCACAACCAGAGGCAGCATTATATTGGAAAAGTCAGTCTCAACCAAGGTAACAAACAAAGCACAAAGTATACCACAGGAGACCTGTGGCTGCTGCCACCCCATGCCTCATGATGTCACATCCTCCCTGGCAGGGGCACAGCTTCCTGTGCTTCACCCCCTGGCCTCATCATCCCTCATAAAAAAAAAAAAGTCCAACAAAGAGCAAACAACACAGTAAACCAACACAGCCTTATAAAACTCACACACACACACACACACACACACACGTATTAACACACTCGCATTCCATAGCAGGGTGCTCTAACACACCCTCTAGAGTCTTGTCCTTTGATGTGAGTGTGGGAAAGCTCAGGGGAATGGTCTTAGTGGGGGAGGTGGGAGAGAGAGAGAGAGAGAGAGAGAGAGAGAGAGAGAGAGAGAGAGAGAGAGAGAGAAAGGAAAGGGGGGAGGGGAACCGGAGGCAGAGGAGTGTATACATGAGAGCAACACGGTGAGACGGTGAGAGACTGGGACTGGGAAGAGGGAGGGAGGGGGGTCAGTCAAAGCTGACCTCCGGAGCACTGAGAGGTCAGTCTGTTTAAACAGAGGATGGAGACACGTAGACACACACACACACACACACACACACACAGTGCATGCTAATTAAGAGCCTGATACAGGAAAGGATTTTAGGTTCGGATACACTGATTCACTGGAAGTGCCACAAAGGAACACCCATAAAGTCAGAGGAAGAAAATAACACAGTGACAGAGTCAGGAAGAAAGCAGCAAAGAAAAAAACACACCTATATTTCAGGGCAAATGTGAATTATTTGAGAGTGTTCACCGTGCGGCTCTAACAGCATTTTAATGTGCCCTGAGGTTATGGAATTTGTTGAGGATAATAAAATTGCAAAATGTAAACTTTCAGTCCAAATAAAAAGAGCATAATTCAGCCAGTGGCATGTGGGTAATGAGCGGTACTTAACATCAATCCAAGGAATACAATCATCTCTTTGCCGCTTCAATTTTGCTTCGAGGTACAGGCAGACAAAACAGAGAGGGTGGAAAAGAAGGAGGAAAGAAAGAGGGTGGGAGGAGAAGAAGTCGAGAGGAGTAAAAGAGGGAGGGAGAGGGAGAGGGAGAGAGAAGGGAGTCGAAGCAGGAAGAAGGCTGAAGGTTCATATGAAAGAATCTCTTTTGGCTGCTCTGTCGACGTCTCCAGGCTGGTTCTGCCTTGGCAAAGCATCTGTGTCTGTCTGTGTATGTGTGTGTGTGTGTGTGTGTGTGTGTGTGTGTGTGTGTGTACACATGTTTGCATGCATGCACCGCAGTGCAGCAGCTAAACAGAGGTTACTTTATATAAAAGCTGGTTCCTGGTTGTGCCCTGAGGTCTCTGTAATCTTGCTCTCTGTCACACACACACACACACACACACACACACACACACACACACACACACACGTGCATGTGCAAAAAAACCCAGAGCTCTGAGGTCTCAGTAATCACACCGAGTCTCTTGTCTAAAGAGCGACTCGGTTCGCCTTCGAAACACACTGCCACACTCCACCTCTCATTAAACCCAGTGACCTCGTTCAGAGAGAGGCAGAGAGAGAGACAGAGAGAGAGACAGAGAGAGAGGGAGGGAGAGAGTTTGTGTGTGTACGTGTGCGGCCTTCCACATTAATAATATGTGCATTCAAACATGACCCTTGAGCTCAGCCACCCGTCCAATTAACTGTCATCGACTGTTGTAAAAAGCACCAAAAATAAAATAAAAGATACACACTGTTCCCTCCATGCTAAATTTTGCATGCAAGTGCACAAATGCACCCACTCAAATAAACAGACAGCCGACCAGACTCCAAACCACGTCAATTCAACTAGTGTCTGGTAACCCGTTCATCTATTCAACTACGCGCAGCGGACCTTTTTCCTTTCACCCGTCTTGTATTCATCTTTCCACAAGTCACCGATCCATATCTATGAATTTCTTTGTCGACCCTATCTGCACATCTCAGAAACAGTGCATGATAGCCTGGACGGATGCAATCTGGCATTATCTGTGCCTCTAAGGTCTGCCTCGGGTCGATCCCTCTGATTTGAGGGAAAAATTGAATTACACGGCGGGCAGAGAAAAGGAGGCGGGCTGTAATTAGTTACAACATAGACTCTTTTTTCTTTTTTCCAGAGGGGGGGGAGTCAGCGCCCGAGCCAAAAACTGCACTCACTCAAAGAAAACCTTCACACAGAAGAAAAGAGCGAGAGAAGAAGCGAGAGACAGACAGAGGGAGCGAGATCGGAGAAGGAAAACAAAGGCGCCCTTTCAGAAGTTTTCAGAGTAACAGCTTACTCTCACTGACATCATCAAAGTGAGACGCAAGTTAGGGGGGAATTCCCGTGTTGGTGCCACCTCCTTCCGTCTTTAAGAGCCTCTAAGTGGATCACGGTCCCACTTCTTTTCATGTACTGGTATCAGATCCAGCCAGAGAGCGAGACCGAGGCCGTCCACTCTGACCCAGTCTGTCGCCGGGCTATGCTTTCAACTTAGTGTTTTTATAATTAGAAGATAACGCGCTCGGAGGCGAGCATTTCCCTCTCACTTCCTTTTTCCTCACCCTTACTGCAGCAGCAAAAAGACTACAATTAAGGATTGTTTACACACCAACGTCGCTCAAGACACTACTGCAAAAACATTATTTTGTTCTAGACTTAAGTTTTAAAAAGTCACATTACAGTTTTTTTTAAGAATGGACTGATATGATGCGTTCATGTGCTGGTGGTGGAAAGAGCCGGCTCGTTTAACTTTGCATTCTCTGGATATGTTGTTGAAAAATTACACCCGGTAATGATGATGGATGTCATTGAAAATGATCATTTGCATGAAAATAAAAAGCTTTGAAAAATTTGTCTGGCTTGTCTTGGGAGTTGTAAATCAATTTCCCAGTCTTAACATTAGCACATGAATGCATAATTGTCCTTTGTCAAAACTGGAAATACGCTTTCACCTAAACCGCCTCACAATAAGACGAGCACGATAGTCCCCGTGCGCCGTTCCCTATGCTGAGCTTCATTTTTGATTGATGTTAACCAAATAAATAGAGAATTAAGTTCTTTGTGGAATCATTCAATCGTATTTCCAACCCACAAACATCATTTAAGCAGGTGCAGCCAGCATATAATTAAAGTGATGGGAAATACTCGATCTCAAAGTGACACCGGGGCCACATGTTAATAGGATAATGTAATAATGTATTGAGGGGACTGACCCTGGATGCATTGCAGTGAGCCGTCCTCTGCCCGGATGGTAAACGTCTCCCCCGGGTTCACCTGCACCAGGATCACCTGTGCAAACACACACACACACACACAGACACACAAACACACACAAAGACAAAACACACAGTTAGCAAGCACAAAGGAAATGGATTGAGGAATATCAGATGGCACACATGAAACATACATCACTCTTCAACAACTCACAAAGCAGGACAGACTCTCCAGCCAATAGGCTTTGCAAAGGTGACATAACACAGAATAAACCATCAGAGCCCAGAGGAGGGCGGACACAGAGAGTTCACACATACATCAGTGAGGTGGGAGATGAGCTAATGGTGAGACAATACTGCTGTCTCACACATGCTGAATCAAGAAAAGCCTTTTCTCTTTTAACCACACTGACTTACAGGAAACTACTAAAACATTATATACAAACACACACACACACACACACACGCACACGCGGACTGATGCATTTATAATAAACAAACACGTTACACACACACGCAGAAATGAAGCCAAAAATATGTGACACTCTTTAGATTCTGGTGTCTGCCGAATACGCTGGGAAGGGGAGTGTGCATGCACCTTACCGTCATATTCTCCGCATACAGATTGTTCAGAGTGTACACATGGCTGTAGACATGAAACAGGTGACCCTCCATGACACACGCATGTACTCGCACACACACGCGCACATGCATGCACACACAAGCACAGCCCCCCGTCTACGCTCTACAGGTGTGCCGTCGTAAAATCCTCATATCCTGCGTTCCTCCTGTAGTGTCTGCCCGGTCTCCCATCTCAGCGCTAACCTGCTCCTCTCCCTCAGACACACACACACACACACACACTTGCAGACCTTACACACACACACACACACACACTTCCTGCTCTGTCTGCTGCAGCGGCTGCTGTTGCTATGGGAACCCCAGCATAGTACACGGCGACCCATGTTTCCCAAGGACTGAGAAAACCCCCCACATCAGACCATGTGGGTTGGGCGTGCGTGTGGAGTTAAGTGTGTATATGTAAGCATATGTTATGTATAACACTACACGAGCCAAGATCACAGGCATGCGGCATATTTGTTATGTTTTGAGAGAATGATTCATCACGTACGGGGAAGCATCTTCTGATCTTTTTTCTAGATGAGAATCATCTTTTTTTAGTCATAACATTCTCGGGCTAAACCAGAGCATTCAAGTTTGGTTTGTATTGTCATTTAAAAAGAGTCATTTATTTGATTTAGTTTGTTTTCTTTTAGTTTCTGATTTAATTATCGCAAATAAGTATAAAATCCAAGCATGCATCTGTTCATAAATGTTTCATTTAATGCAATATAATACTTTATTTTAACATTTCAGCTGCATTTAACATTTAACATTTCAGCCCTAGTGTGCCACGAGTTCAGCTTGTCAGGCTTAAGGCCTAAGTGTGGATGAATATCAAGTGTAAAGGAATAACATTTGATAATAAATCAACACCATTATGTGAAGACAGCTGCTGAGCAAAAAAAAAATAATTCAGATAGGAACAGGAATAGGAAAACAGCCAGACAAACAAGCACATGTGAGCTACACAACATTACTGAAGTGTAACAGATGTTGCCAATAAAAGCTTCTTAAAAAAAAAAAAGGAACAAAATATGGAATTTCCTACTCGTGACACTGTCGCACTTCATATAAGTTCAGACAGAAGGGAACAGAGAACCTGTTAGTGAAATTGTTGCGCTTTATTATGACACAGTTTGAATAGGGTTCAAAATATTGTAAGCAGGGTCGGGATAGCGTTCCATTACTTTTGATTACCTCAATACCAAATATGCAAATATAGACGAGAGCATAAAAAAAGTGTCCTCTGCTGCCCTGTGTGATTTTTATTCCGCGATTCAGACAGTGACAGTGCACAACGCATGCGTACGTGCATGCATGCTGCATTAATGATGGTAGTATATCGCTCTTTAATGAAACTTAAAATTGTAATCCTGCAGAGTCATCTCTATTCTTACTAAATATATCTTTTTTGCCAGTAACAGAACACAGTTAGCTTTTGTGTATGCACTAACTTATATATTAGGATATGGATAGTAAACTCCAGAAACACGTTTCATTTTTTTCAGAAAGGAAAATAAAAGAAAATTCCAGTAAGTCACAGCTCGCTTAGATGCACTGGCAACATTTTTTCGCTTTTTAATATATCGCATATCTTTCACAGTAGATGTTGCAGAACGATACTCTGTTGCACCCTAACAATGTATCTGATGTCTTTGCTTTGCTTCCACGGGCACACATAAACACACACAAACAGGTGTAGGCAGGTAGACAGACAGGAAAGCCGATAGACAAACACAAACACACAAGTATGTGCCCAGACTCAACACAGACACTTGTGTGCCCACACAGAACACCGAAAGGGTAAAAAAGAAACACACGCAGTGTGAGACAGGCCGAGAAACAAACAAATACACACCAACGCGGACACACACACGCATGCAGAGTCAAATCTATATAATCACCGGTCTGATTCCACACTGGGAGCCGAGTTTAAACTGCAGGGTGTTACAATAAAAAAAGAGCTCCCTAAATGCTGTGTGTTACAGCCAAAAAAACCTCCCTAACTGTTATGTGTCGCAGCCAAACCACTCCCACCGTGCCTTCCTCTGGGCTATGAGGGAAAAAGGGGGTGATACATAAATATCACCATCATCATCTCTCATCTCACCAAAAGCACACGGGGTAAAAGTACATTTGTGACAACGGGATTAGACCCGCGTCAATTAACTGCGATGCTTTTAATTAGATCCACCGCCCTCCCTTTGTCAGCGCAGAGCTCGGGTGGGGCTTTGTACACTTTGAAGGTGATCCAGTTGGCTCTGCAGCTTCTGATAAGATCAGTCAGTCTCAGAAAAATCCAGTCAAATCCTTTTCCAAAGTAATTTAAGCTAAGGCCTGGGATCCATCAATGGAGCCAGTTCTACTCTACGTTAAAAAAAAAAAAGAAAAAAGGATTGAATGATGCAAGCGCGGATGAGTCAGTGTTCATTCTTGTTGCTGTTATATGACAAACGCTGCAAACAGCTGTTCATTTACCTGTGGCAACAACCCATGAGCCATGTGACCAAATGACAACAAAGAGAAGTGCCGGTATGACTGTTTGATGTGTATTCCTTGCGTGCATCTGGCCAGGGTGTGTGTGTGAGTGTGTGTGTGCGTCAGGAATGTTGAAAGAAGCGTTTGCAGGAATAACCGAATACAAAACCGACAGACGTGTGTGCATGTGCGTGTTTACCTGCTGCGCCGCGTCGCCGTTAACCATGTGAGGCATCAGGGGGACCTCCCCGTTCAGGAGGGGGGGCGGAGCCAAGTCCAGTGGAATCTGGTCTGTCATCATCATTGTGACGTACATTCATGGAGAAATTCACTGAACTGCCCTACCTGGGGAAAGTACACAGAGAGACAAAGATAGAGAGAGAATGAGGAAACAGGGGACAGTCAGTCGTGTTTAGGTATATACAGTGACTAAACAATATTTTCCACTGTTGTCACATGATCCGCACAAATGCACGACATGAAAATTACCAACCAGTGTGCTCATGTGCTTTATTCTGTACTGGTTTAAAGCCATCAAACAGCATTCCAGAACATAATAAGTCAAAACATCAGCAAAGAAAATAAGGTAAGAGATCGTGACTGTCTGCTTCTGTTCAGTCGTCCACCACGGTGGCCTCTGTGGTATATCAGGCCATTTGCTATTTTCAAGTTTATTAATGAGACCTTGCATCTTCAAAGGCCCATGGAACTGCATTTTACTCATAGTGACTCTCCATTTCCTTCACATTCATGATGAGCGTGGCAGAGGCTTTTGAAATGATGCATAAAAAGCACAGATTGGTTTATAAAAATCCACCAGAATGCGTAAAATGAAGTGCCAAGCCACTCTTATAGGTGAGGACCCCTGCCCTTCTGCGTCATTTGAGTCCGCCAGCAAGGTGTCCCTTACTTTTCCACATTGAACGTAGCAACCTCAGTTGAACTGAATGAACAATGGTTTCAATTGCCCCCGAGGCAAGGCATAGAAACCCCTAACCGGAGCACCTACTACATCTCTCCGCTATAGGCGAGTGCATGTGTGTATTTCGGGCCTACATGTGTGCAATGATTACTGACAACAGAGTCTAACTGAATTCCCAGTGTGGGATTTATGAAAAAAGAATCTTCTAGCTAACTCTCAGCATACAAACAAGTGCATTTCCCAAAATGTCAAACTATTCCTTTTTACCGTTGTGTAATGAAATACGAGGCCAGCATTATACGCCGCCTACCAGTGTGTTCCCATCAGCGTTGATCGTGCAATTTCCTCATTGACGAAACAATTTTCCACTTCATGCGAGCGCGAAAACCTTTTTGCATTGCTGAGGAGCTCTTATTAAATTAGTCCGTTTCCATTGGGGTCTACTGTATTCACGCGGTTTGCATCCCAATTTCGATAAGCACTTCGATTAAAACCCACAATGTATTTCTGATAACAGGCGTACGTCAGTGAAACACGACAGATATCCATACCTGCACAGGAATTACACCTGCTATGTAGAAGGAGCTAGAGAGAGAGGAAACCAAAAGGGTTTGTTCTAACAAAAGGTGCACACAAGCAGAACAATGAGAGAGATGGAAAGATAGAGATAAATGGCCGAGTCAACACAGGTGAGAAAAGATAGCCTTGTGCACAAGATGGAGGACGTTATTCCGGTGTTTCTAACAGATTATTGCATTAGTACTTTGCTAATGTGTTGTCTTTTCCCCTCTTACGCTGGCTTTGCACAGGCTTTGGTAAAACACAACGAGTCATATCACGTCAATATGAAAGAAAGAAAAAAAAAGATGAAAGAAGAAAAAACAGAGATGAGTTCAAAGCACTTCACGATCAACAATAGTCTTGTAAAATACAGGAGGGATTATTATTGAATATCCTGTTCGGGGGATTAATGAAAAAAGAAATATCGGATGAATAAGGTCTTAGTTTTGGTGGCTGAATAGATATAACTGCACCTGTTGTTGGCTTTGTACAGTCAGCACACAGCAGATTAGTATACCGTATAAACCTGCAAAGACACAGCGAGAACAGGACGTCTTCTGAGGGTTTCTGGGATCAACCGTGCCAACGCTCTTTGGAGAGTAACTCAAAGAGATAAATCGGGCGATGACTTCTTTGCTTGCACAATAATAGCAGGAAAAAAAACCCCCAAAAAGAATAAAAAAACAACCAAGGCCATCCACCTTAAGTGGAAAATAACATCGCTTCACCTGTGCTGTAGGGCACGAAAAAAGTGTCAACCGTGCACACATGACACCCATACATGTACGTCAGCGGTCGTCTCCTGGGGGAATACATGCGCACATACACGCGTATACGCATACAGTACATAATATATAGAGCACATACACAAAGAAACCTCAGCCGGAGTGTTACATGCACACGGATTCATTGCCAGAGGTAGATTACTGAATGACGTAGGTGTTTGAATGCAACACTGCTGAGTGAAACCGCTGCTAAAGAGCCACTGACTAATGGCTATAAGCTGCTATTAACACACACACACACGCATGCACACACACAGTGACAAGGATTTACTGTTAATTTAAGTAGGTAAAAGAAATAAATCACTGATATCCTTTCTCCGACACATACATCGGTAATACAAACACACACACACACACACACCCACGCGCACACACTCACAGTGTTCCTCTGAAAACAGCTGTGTGTCACTGTGTGTCTTTTCTTTCAGCTGGTCGTCTTCTAGCACTGACAGGGTCTTTGAAAGGGTTAGTAGATCACACAGCTGTGGCTCATACTGTTGCAACATAAACACACACACACGCACGCACACACACACACACACACTCACACATCACATCTCTGTGCTTTTTTTTTTTTTTTTTTTTGCTTTTCCGACTCCATCTCATCAGATTATTCTTGATTTTGTTTTTTGTTCTTCTTCTAGTGTTAAATTCTCCCTCTTTCTCCATTTGAGCCCCGTTCCCAGCTCAGCCTGGCCATCCTGCCTTGAACACACACACGCACACACACACACACACACACACACACACACACACACAGTTGCGTCCAGGACACATCACAGACAGATGGTAACACCACTCTCAGCTCTGCCAGGAAAAAGAGAAGAGCGAGGCAGAGAAGAAAGCCGGGGAGGAAGAGAGAGGGAATAAGTAGATGAAGGATCGGTTTATATGATAAATAGAGAGTGAATGAAGAGGAGGACAGTTCAACGCATCTCTTCCAATAACCCCGTGTTTCTAAGATTACTCCTCGTTTTCTGAAGAAATTCATTATATTTTCACAGCGCGTGAACACACATCACCCTGAATCACAAGTGCGATATCGTCAAGGGTTTTCTAAAGTTGGGGAAGGTTGCCAACAAGAGCGTCAGTCTCACGCACAGGAAATGAGGAACTTCAAGTGGAAAATCCACATTCTATAAGCAACCAAAAACCCCAAAAGGTAGTATATTATAAGCCATCATGTATCTTAGGATATTACAAATTGTGTCTTTCCATGCAGACAGTGTTTAAAAAAGGTGCTCACATCACTGAAAATACGTCAGTGAAAACCCTCTGCCAACCCTACTGTCAACAGTTAACATTAGAACTGATGAAAAAGTCGAGACAGATGTATCAGCACCTACGTTTTTTTGCGGGGTTTGTTCTGGGTCAGCCTCCCTTTAGAGAAAAAGTTTGACGTTTTAGGAAATGCACTTTTTTTTTTTTTTAGATCATCGCCACTGTGAAGCCAGGAGATGATTAGCTGTATCTAAATTGAAGACAGGTAGCCTTGCTCTGTCCAAAAATAATAATTAAAAAAAAAGCTCACCAACTCATTATAGGCATTATAGCTCGTTTGTTTAATATGAACGACTAAGCTAAAACTGTATATCTTTGTGTTTAAAGCGTTCTCATGCAGTATCAATCCAGTATAAACACAAATGCGTTCAGCTTACTTATCTATCGTTATACAATTCCCTGGCATTGGCATCCACTTAACCTTTCGCTGCAATTTAGAGCAACTGAAGTGTGAAATTGCACAGTGCAGAAGCAACTTAGTGCAGAGAAAAAACTGCACCATTATCCATTTATCTTCAGACATCTGATTTTGTGAGTATTCGTCCCTGTAAGGCTCAGTCATGGTGGAAGTTAATTGCAGGGAAAATGTAGATGCTTTTTTTTTTTTTTTTTTTTTTGCAGCTGTTCTCTGTGTTGCATGTATTTCCTGCAGGATTTAATGCACATATTCTGGGAAATTTAACGTATCGATGTATGAATAATGACCTTTGTTTTCCAGCGGAATCATTACCAGATGGATGCTGCTGTTGATAGCTTCAGACATCACCATGCACGCGCGCACACACACACACACACACACACAAACAGACACACACACACTGGTTTCCGTTCCACTGTGGAATGTGGGAGGAATAAGGTGTTGATTCCCAGCAGGGATAAAATGTTAAATTGAAAAATTCCATGTTGAATACAGAAAACAATCACCCACTTGTCCGGGTGTATGAATGTTTTTGTGTGTCTGGTATGTGTGTGTGTGTGTGTGAAAGAGCGTGAGTGTGCATGTGTGCATGTACACGTGTCTGTGTCATTAGACAGAAAGCCCTGTGTAAGCATGGAAACTGCTTCTCTAACATAAAAGATGCATAGAGTAAAACACACACCGGGATGCAATGCACACACACACACACACACACACACACACACACACACACACAGAAGCCCTAGATATTCAGCGGCAGCTCTGACCTCATAACACGACAGTCATTACTCATACAGCCATTCATCATTCACACACACACGCCCAATGACTCCAGTTTGCCCATCCTGATGAAGCATACTGGATATTCGCAACCACCTAACAGACTGTCTGACTTCCTTCCAGTCGACGACTGCTTCACACCTCTCCCTTTCTCTCTCTCTCACAGAAATACAAACACACACACCTACACACACATTTGTGCAACGTCCAAACTCCAAAATCTCTCGAGACCATGACTCCATGCTCTGATTAACTTTTGCCTTGGAAAAAAAAGGTTTCCAGGGCAAAAGACTCCAGCATGATGGTGCGAAACTGATAACGAGATTATTTCTGATGATGTAAAAAGGAAATAAAACACAGGGACAGCATGCCATTTCTTTACGCACAGCCGCTACAAGGCTTATGTCTTCTTAGCATTCATGAGTTAGCTCATTTTTTAAATTTTTTAATTCTTGCAGTTGGGTAAATCGCTTGCGGCATCGTGCGTCGTCATTGTGAAACGGTGCAACATCAGATCTGACTCACCTTGAAATTTTCCCCTGCTATTAATGACAGCGGTAAATTTGTCGTTTGTCAAAATGTTTCAAAGTTTATGTTTGGGAGTTTTTTAAAGTGTAAAATCGAACTTAACTTGACCTAAATTACGCTGCATTTAATTTCAGAAAGGTCTGTCGAATGCTAACTTAAAACCCGTGTCCGTTAAGCTGTCATACATATTAATATTGTAATGAGTCATAGACTGAGTAATTTTGTCCAGTAAATTTCCATTTCCAAAAAGCAGCCTTGAAGCTTTTCCCCCTCAAGTTTGCCATTAGGGCCGAGAGCGATGTTCATAACATCATTCCAATTCCTTTTGACCTTCTGCACTTTTAGATATGAGTAAGAATCACAACAGGCTGTCTGATAAACGTTGGTGTTTTATTCCCCCCCACAAACTTGATTTATTCTAAAATTGGTGAATGATTTAGCTCTTGATCACAGGAGCATGATACACGATTCTCAAAGTGAATGCATCACAGCAAGAGATGAGCATTGATTTCAGATGTTATCCCGCATTACTATCAAGAGGCAGACAGTGGAGATGATGGGAATCTATAAAAGTCTAGAAAACTTGGAAAGCATGCTGAACTTTAAAGAGTCACAAAGACCTCATCTGCAAGAAGAATCAGTAACAGCTATTTTTTAGTCTGAGGAATGTGTCTGAGTTCCAAACAGGCTAGATAGTGCTTTTTCTATCAGTGGGTGTCTGAAGCCTCTCTTGTCTGGTAGAACAGTAAACATGGTATGAAAACAAAAAAAAGTTCTTTCTCCAGATGTGATCGCAAAATCGCGATCAACGTCTTAGCTGTTTTGTCTGCATGTGTTGATATCAAATCGATATACCCGAACATATACCGATATGCAGAACAGAGATAGAGCTCGTTATGTCATCTACTCTGGTGAGTACACCAGAAACCGAACCACTGTTTCCTGTACTCGACTGGTTAGTGCAGAAACCAGAAGCCGGCTACAAGCTGAATAATAGCTGCTAACAGAGAGAGAAAGACTCTAAACCCTTTTTCTGCAGCGCAGCAACTTTTCCAGAAACATGGGAACTCTTTCAGGAACTTAAAGCTGGTTCTGATTTTGGTTCCTACCACACACACACACAAAAAAAAACTGCCCTGCAACCAAGGTACTGGTTTTCATTGGACTGCAAAATACTGGGGTGGAGTTTGGACTACTGAACTTTGCTGACTGCTCATACACGAGATTCGCAAGGATCTTACACAACAGCCATTTTTAAAATACCAGTAACCCAAAACAGAGAAGCAAGAACCCTAATGCTAATTGTTTTGAGCTCAACCTAACCATCAATTCCTCTCGTTTTGCCCCGTTTCCACCGAGACACAGCTGAGAAAGCACAAACACAAACACGCACGACAGATTTCTGAAAATCTGCTCATCTGGTTTCTGGAGGGGTTTTTTTCTGGTGGCATCGCGGGTTAATTAGACCGAATAAAAGCAGAGAGGCGAAAGAGAGAGATGGGAGAAAAGGAACACATGTATATTCACACTAACAATTCGGGTGTTTAAAAATGCTGTCAGTCTGAACATGTCAACGCCCATCATTTGTCTCTCTTTGTGAACTTGATGGAACTTCCTAATTTCGCTATTTCAATCAGGGATGGGGATTTTGAGCGAACATAAGAAAAAAGAGAAACAAGAAAGGCCGAGGTGGAGAAACTGAAACTGAACTTTAGAAACTCGTGTCATGTTTTTCTCTGCAAGTCTGTGGTTTGACACCCATGAGTATCGATCGACAGAATTAGAGAATTAACCTGTGGTACCTCATATGGTAACCAAACACAGATCATACAGTGTGTGTGTGTCACTGTACAGCTTTGATTTGTAAATGCAGGGACACAGGAGGAGAGAGATAACAGAGAGAGAGAAAGAGAGAGAAAGAGAGACATAAGTGTAGGTATCAATTTCCCCGTCCTGGGTGTGTTAAGCAGTGAGGAATGCTCTCAGGTGTCAGCGCTCACAACTGAATGACTATCTATTCACCGCGGTGCACACACACACACACACACACACACATATAAACACAGGAATACACATGCACACAAACACATCATATGCCAAACACGACTGGGACTGATCCAGGTCCCTTTTTAACCGATCTTATCAACTGACAATTTTAATCTGTGCTGGCATGTAATACAGACACACAAACACGTCAATGTGTGTGTGTGTGTGTGTGTTTGGAGAAAGGGGGGGTAGGTTCTAAATATGGTGGGAAACTGCCACCAACACCACTCCCATTCAAGCCCAGCTCCTTTTACAAAAGGTATTCAGTCTAGGAGAGACCTGCTCTCTCTTTCTCACTCACCCTCTTTCTAACACACACACACACACACACACACACACACACACACACACACACACACACACACACAGATTGAGTGAGTACCTTTTTCAAGAAGAGAGAGAGAGAGAGAGAGGGAGAGAGAGGTGGAGTGGAGAAGGGGGAGATGCAGAAAAGGAGAGAGAGGGGGGAGGGAAAGGAGGGTGGAGAGGAAGGCAAAGAGGAATGCTGTGCTTGTGCTTACTCTGGGGGGGGGGCTGAACACACACACACACACACACACACACACTAACACACACTCACACATATAGGAAAGACAGAGAGGGGATTTATAAAAGATGGAACCTCTTCGGGTTCCCACGTCGGCTGGCAGCTTTCTGCACATATGCAGTCTGTGTGTGTGCATGTGTTTGTGTACGTGTGTGTGTGTGTGTGTGTGTGTGAGAGAGAGAGAGAGGGTGTGCATTGAGAGGCTGAAAGAGAAGAGACAGAGGCAAAGTGTCTGAAACGAAATTCAGAGTTTGAGCTCGCTCTTCAATTTGCCTTCATGCATTTGGCTTGCATATGCGTGTGTGCATACATTTGTGCAGTGCCTTTATGTGTGCACGCCTCTGTGTGTGTGTGTGTGTGTGTGTGTGTGTGTGTGTGTGTGTGTGTCTCTATGGTCGACGTCCTCTTGCCCTGTAATTGTGGTAATGATATGTCATCCACGAGGAAGATCTTGGAACGGGTGGAGTGGAATGCAATGGACACATACGAGCGCACACACACACACACACACACACACACACACACACACACACACACACACGTTCAACTTGCAAACCGTGTATGAACAAGCTCCCCCTCTAAACTCTCTGAACTGAGGCCTTCAGAGCACCTTACCTCCACCCCCACCAAACAGACCCAGCACCTCCAGAAACCACATCTGATTGTGAACAGAAAAGCCTCAGCCAACCAGCTGCTGCCTATGGCTTTCAACTCACTTTCAACAGGTCTGTTTTTATCTCAGCACCACAACCTGACTAATCCACGTTCTCTTTTTCCTGCAGTGTCAACCAATCATATTATATTTCCTCGATGAAAACACTGCTGTTCTTAACAACTCAATTCCTCCAGGTAGGGTAAAAGAAAGTAGTGAAAATGAGTTGTCTTAGATGTCTGATGTTATTATGGACGTTTATCGCCTATTTAACTGACACCCAAAATGAATTAGAAGGTAAACATTGGGTGTCCAAGTCCACAAGTAAGAAAGTGTGATGATCTGGCTGTTTCAAACAAACTGAGCATAAAATGCAAACACAATCTAGAACCCCCCAAAAAAACTAAATCTGGGATTCAAACCAGCAGCACTTCTATGGAGGTTCTCCAAACTCTGGCTTTCGTGACACTGTTGCAGTTTTGGAAGTTTTGTCATCGCCACGTCCCACATTCCCTGCAAGAACAAGCATTTCTCCACATTTACAAAATGCAAATGAGTCTCCCAAGGTTATACTGCGGTTAGCTTGCCTGCATCTTGTACATAAATCAAGGCGGATGAGGAGCTATTATCGGTGCTAGGAAATGCATGAACAGCCCTAATCTTGATGTCAGCGTCTGATGAAATCTTGAACCGTCACGCTGCATTTAATTAATCGCAGATTTTTTAAAAACATGGCTGTGTATTCGTTCTGGATTACTTCTTTTGTAACCTTTCTGTCTCTTTAATTTTCTGTCTGTCTTTTCCTGTTTCCTTTAAATGCCAGGCATTCTGCAGATCATTGTGTGCAGCACCGGAGCACCGACAAGTCAGGACTGGTAAACGACAGGCTCAGCACTTCTCTCTCTCTCTCCCCGTCCATCCCTCACCCTCCTCAAGCACATAGAAAATGAGCACCCTGGGCAAAGCCTTTCTCTCTGTCATCCTCCCATCTATCCATCTACCCACCCATCCAATCCTCTCATCAGGGCCCTGGTTTCCAGGAACACAGGCCAGAAACAGATGACCCAGTGACTTCGAGTCAGCCTTCGCCTCACTGCCTCTCCCTCCTTCTCCTCCTCCTCCTCTCTCCTACTGAGCCTTTTAAAGTAATGCTTATGTTCATGTTCTCCTTGTCAACACACACAATGTCCAACTTAAGACAACTTTAAATGAATCAAACAATTTTCTCGTCTAAACCCTTCTTTCATTTTCTGTAAGTGTTCTTGCACACATTAAAAAACAAAAGTCTCTAACAGCTTTGATCAGCTTGTCCGCACACACACACACACACACAAAAAGAAAAAAGTGTGACACTCATTCTTTGCCAGGGTGCCAAATAAGTAGCCCAGCCAAAAGAGTCCAGGATCTGACTCGATTGCCATCCACTTCCTGGAAAGACCCCGCCTTCGTCACATTCCACTACCCTGTCAAAACACGGCTCCCCTCTCCCACTGGCTGACGGGAAGCCATCGGCGGCCGTTTATAGGCTGCTGCAGCACGAGTGGGCGGGAGGAAGTAAAAAAGCGGAGCTCAAAAAAAAAAAAAAAAAAAAAAGCAGCGGCTCATTCCCAGGGAGAGACTACGGTTACATAACTGTGACACACAAACATATACAGGATCGAGACAACACCCTCAACACATACGAGGACACACACACAAAAAAAGAGAGAATGAAAGGTGAAGAGACAGTAGAGGGAGGGCGGGGAAAGTAGGAAAGAAAGAAAAGAAGAGAGAAGGAGAGAAAAGGGAGGGAGGAAGAGACGTAGGTGAGGCATCAGTTTTCCTTGTGAACAAATGAAGAGGAAATGGCTATTTTACACTCAGGTCAGGAGCTGTGGGAGAGTTGTTCCAGTGTGTGTGGGTGAGACGGAGAGAAAAAGGTTAATTGGTGCACGGTGGAAGATCGCCTGCATCAAACCGGAAGAGCAGTGGACCGAATAGGAGAACTGTGCCAAGAATAGAGTCCACACACACACACACACACACACACACACACACGCACACACACACACACACACACACATGCATGACTGGCACAGCTCCTGTAGCTTTGTCAACAAAAAAAACAAAAAAAAGCAATTTGCCGTTATTAAATCAATATTATCTGTTGCCCGTCTGCGCAAGGCGGATTTGACAGCAATCTGTTAACCCGAGAGAAGGGCAGAAGAGAGGCAGGATGGAAGGAAGGGGAGAGAAGGAGGAGGAGGAGGAGGAGAAGGAAAGAAGAGAAGGGAGTGAGCTGGGAGGTGGAGAACGAGAGAGGGAGGGAGGGTGGAGGGGGGGATGCATGTTGAGTGTGTGCGGAGAGAGAAATGTGTGGAATCCTAATTGTGTTATTGCTCCAGAACAAACATTAGTCCTGCCTGTCATACCACAGACAGCAGGCAGCGAGAGCGTGTGTGTGTGTGTGTGTGTGTGTGTGTGTGTGTGTGTGTGTGTGTGTGTGTGTGTGTGTGTGTGTGTGTGTGTGTGCACGAGACTGAGAGGGGAAGATAATTCAATCGAGTCCGGCGAATAAAGAGTCAAGCTGAAGAGAGTCTGAAAACATGCTCTCCACTTATTTCCCTGGCTATTCATGAAGGCCGAGCGTTTTACAATCAGCTCTGTGTTGCACTGGGAGTTCTGTGTTAGCAGTTAGCAGCTCCGTAAAGGACAGCACAGCTCAGGCTCGCTTCAAGCAGATGTGTGCATCTGCCAGCGAAGCCCTCCCTCCTGCAGCTGTACAACTGTGGGCTGGCCGTGTGTGTGTGTTATTTTGTGTCTATGTGTGTGTGTGTGTGTGTGTGTGTGGTTGGGCCGGGGGCCAGCAGGCAGTAAACCCACAGTAAGAGGGCTGACAGTCCAATGCTTGCCACGTAGCAGCGACGTAACTCCAGAGGAAAGGAGAGAGAGAGAGAAAAAAAGGAGATGTATACTCTCTCCCGTGCATGAGGAAAAGAAACAGAAGGGAGGAAAATAATCAAGCGAAATAATGTGGGTCATTGTGTGGGAGTCGGGAGTATAAACAGAGGCGACGCAAACAGTCTAAACGCACAAGAGAGACAGAGTGACTTTGTGATAGCGTTTATCCCAGTCGCAGACACTGACGTTTCCACCAGTCACATCCGCCAGAACCGCCAGACTCTGGTTCTTTTTCCTCCAGGCTGAGAGGGGCTCCTTTGACGTACAGATGTTCCAGGCCTGGTGACCACACACGCAAGTAAATAGTTTACAGACCCCGACACAAACACAAACACAATCCCACCCCGCCCTAATCATCATCATTAAAAAAAAATAAGTCTTCATGACGTCCATCCAGCCTCGCCGCTGCCATCCCTAATGCCCCCGTGAACATCTTCACCTTCATTCTACCTGTCAGCGTGCCAGACTGCCTTAGGAAAACGCTGCATTTTGTTGGTGTTTGTGTGTGTGTGTGTGTTTAATACAGAGGAAGTGGCTATTCTCCCACAAGCACATGAACATGACTCACTCTTCTTCATGGCAGGGCTTCCAGATTTTTTCTTCTCCTTTTGTCCTTTTTTTTCTTCCCCTCCTCCATGTCTCTCCCTCTCTCTTTCTCCCTCCCTCTCTTCTCCTGCCCCACCACACAGTTGGACAGACTTTTCTCCATCAGATCCAGAGAGAGAGAGAGGTTTGAGGGGCTGGGCACTCCGCAAGCCCTTTAGAGAGGAGCACCGAAGCCCGAGGAGAGCTCACAGCAAACTCCTCCCTAACACCTTGGATCTCCAGGGCTCAGTCTGGCCACACACGTGGAGGTTATAGTTCCACAGGCCAGTAACCGACTCAAACCGTGTTTCCACTGCCGTGGTCTGGGTTCGTCTCTACCCAACTCGACTTTTTTTTGCGATTTCGTTTTCCACTGGAGACGAACGCTTGCTCTGTGTCACGTAGGTAGCAATCCTAGTAAAATCTGAAGTACCAGCTCAACTAACTTGGAACTTTGATTGAGATGATTAAAAAAAAAAAAGAAACCAGGTATTATCCACAACTTTTGACCAAGAGCACAGCAGTGAAAACACGCCATAAAAAGCCATCTTGCGCTGACTGGTGTGTCAGGGTGTGGAGATGCACACACAGACACACACAAGTGATCCAAGCACTGATTTGGCATGGATAACTTAGCTAATAATGTTACATAAGAGCTGGGGTCATCCAGTTTGAAATCTCCCAAGTCACAACATTCAAAGCTCGTTAAAAGGAATTCTTGAAAATCTTTAGCCCCAAGCACTTTTTTTTTTTTTTTTGCAGGCGCAGCACCACTGATTCCTATTGATCTTTAATGTTTTGACCAAATGCCTATGACACGCATGCCCTCAGGTGTTCTGCAAGCTTGGCGCGGTTTAATTGAAAAAGCTAGATGACGTTATGTTTTATTTAACCTACAAAGACACACTGACATACAAACAAACCGTCGTTAACAAAAGGTAGAAAAGAAAGCACACAGAAAGCAAAGAAATTTGGTGGTTACAGAGTTACTGTTGTTTGTTTTTTTTAAGTATAATAATGTGTCAGCACAGGAAACATGTTATTTCAAAGTTTTTTTGCTCTTGTCACCATGGAGATATGAAGACAGAATGAACTCAAACTCAGGTTCAAACATTCTCTCACGCACACACACAAAACGATGCAAACTCATTGGTCTCTCTGGAGGATTTACACACGCATCAGACGTTCATTTACATCCCAGACGTGACACTATTATGCTTGCACGACATCGCACAGCACCAGCTCTTCATTAGCTCCACCCACTTACCCACCCACCTCCTCGCAGTCTCTCTCTTTTATTGCTATGAAATGCAGTTGGTTCCATGTAATACAGCCCTTAAGCGTAAATAAATATGATGCTTTGCTGTGAGAGCTGGAGCCTTTTCAAGTGGCGGCTCAGATAAGGCGGTGTGTGTGTGTGTGTGTGTGTGTGTGTGTGTGTGTGTGTGTGTGTGTGTGTGTGTGTGTGTGTGTGTGTGTAGGGACTTTCGTGGTTGCATGGTTTTCACAAGAGAGGACGAGTGGCCATTGAACATTAGTTACACTCTTTCACATTTTCATGCACCCTCCTCTTCTTCCTCTACTCCCTCATCTCATCCTATACTCCAACTTTAACCTGTCGGAGCGCTCCACTCCACTCCACTCCACCCCACCCCCGCCTCCAGGCCCTCCCTCCTTATCCTCACCCCCCACACCATTGGACCTACTTCCCAAACAACCCCTTCAGCTTTCAAAAGACAGCCGCCCATTCAGAAGGTTTTTTTTTTTTGTGAGGAGGGAGGTGGGGTTGGATGGGGTGGAAAAGCAGCGCAGGCTTGGGGAAGGCTGGAGTGGAGAGGAGGGTGGTGGGGGTGGAGGCGGGGGTGTGCAGGGGGTTCTCATTCCCGCTAAATTGTCCCACATGGCTGAGCGTGCTTAGTTTAAACAAACACAGCCACTTCCTCCTCACTGCGCACATCGACACACACAGACACAGGCGGGCACGCACACACACACACACCCACATAAACACACACCGACATAGGCGCACAGGCATGGTTGAACTCCATTCCACAAAAACAAGCATGCATACACATACATAAACACACGTACACACAATACATTGTATACCCTGGCAGGCAGCGGACAATACTTTCAGTCTTGTACCCCTGCCAGTAAACTTACAGCTGGACGTCCACAACACAACACCACAGGACTGCAGTTTACTTATGGTAAAGTATGCACAGTTAAAAAACTTTTGGCTTTGGCTGTACAATGGACAATACACATTTCAGCTACTGGGTCCCAGGATTCAAATCCCAAAACCCAAACTCATACCACAGAATGAGACTCAGAGATCAGGCACCGGTCACAATATAAATAAATGTGTGTTTCAGTGTGTGTGTGTGTGTGTGTGTGTGTGTGTGTGTGTACAGTTCTGTATGTGTCCAGAAAGACAGCTGGCAGAAATATGGAGGATGTGTCCAATGTGACATTACCGTAAAGTTTGTGGAGTTGTACACCGGTCCTAATCACATAATTCACACATGGGAGATTTAAAAAAAAGAATGTTTGTGCAATTTAACTGAAATTTCTTTTGCAGCAAATCAGAGAAACTTACTTATTTTTTTAAACAATGGGACAGAAAATGGATTTTAACCACAAGGTTCCTGAAGTTATTCAGAATATACTAGAGCTGCAAAGATTAGTCGATTTATTGATAAATCTGCAACTATCTTGATCATCGATTCAACTCTGGAGTCCTTTTTTCATGCAAAATGTCAAAGTGGGTTGCTGCTTGTCTTATTTCATGGAATATCTTCGGAAAGAAAGAAATGTTTGGATTTTTATATCAAATTGTGCTCCAGGATATTGAGACCAAATATGGAAAATAACAGGTAATCAACTGAATAACAAAATAAAACATGTAGAAAATCAGTTTATGAGTTGCATAACTGGCACACAGTATAAAATGTGAGAACACAAGTCTGCATCATTATCGAAAAGATATTTATAGGGACCACTTTTGTCATTTTACCTCTGCTGGGAAATTTGCTTTCAAGATCTACCTGACATCTCTCCAGCTCAAAGACCTTTGCATTACCACTCATTTCGATGTAATGACCGACAATCAGCTCTACATTACAAGCGGCAAGTAAAGAGGGGTGAAGGAGGACAACCGCCGAGTCCAGACAATAAGCCAACGTTCAGTGCCAGTGGACCTGCTGCCGTCCAGGCCTGCACACACAGCATGTCTCTGCCACTAATGCTGAGCTCCATCAGGGCTGCTTGCCATGAGTCTTAATTAAGACAGCTATGCCAAGTCAAGAAGTGAATTCTACTCCCCCTTTCTCACACACACACAGACGGATGCACAAACTCACATTCCTGGATGGACGAGCACGTAGACGCAGACAAACCACCAAGAGACGTTCAGAGCATCAGTTTTATGGGCCATGAAAAGGCTTGCTCAGTGGGTGGTGTGTGTGTGTGTGTGTATGTAGGTGGGTGGGTGCTGAGAGAGAAAGACTATTTAGTCACACCTACATGAGAAACCTGTCTCAGCTCTCATAGACAAGACAACAAGTCTGAGAGATGTGCATACACACACACACACACACATGCACACACACACAGACTTTATATGCACAACAGAGCAAGCGAATCATGAATGAATGCTTCTTCACATGCCCGATTCCCTCACCAACGTCATGTTTATGAATGTGCATGTGTGTATGAGCATCTGTGTGTTTGCATGCCAAGAGAGCAGGCGGCAGTGTCTAATCCGTTCGAAGAAAACTGAAATGAGCTGAAAATTGTGAGAGGACACTGCCGGGAATAGCAAGTCAGTGGAAAGTGTATATACAATCACTTGCTCTCTAACATCAAACACACACACACACACACACACTTATAACACCCCTCCCCACAGCCTGAGGTCACAAGGTCACATTCCTCCTCCTCAATCAGCCTCAGGATTTCACACACTAGTTCAGGGATGTGGGTGTGTGTGAGTGCGGCAGTGTGTGTTTCTGCCTGCCTGCGTCTGTGGGTGGATGTGTGTTTGGGATGTTTCAGTGATTTGTGGGGGGTCCGGCTTTAGGGCAAGGAGGGGTGAAGTGAAGGAAAATGGGGAGGCGAGGTCTACACACCAAGCCTGATAAAGGTAGACCTAAAAAAAAAGAATAAACGATGATACCCTTGGTAGAGCCAATGCTACAGTACAGGTGTTGTCATTAACCTGCATGTTACGTTGATGACGTTGATCAGTCTCAATCCAGATAACAAACTACAAATGTATTAGCCTTGTGGAAACGGGCTGCGAGTGGCAAAAGAACAAAAAAAAAAGGGAGAAATGATAGGTATGTGGAGCCGAGACGGGTGGGGGAACACAAGGTGAGAGGAGGGGAGGGAAGGGTCGAAGTGTGTCTGCATGCCCTGGAGGGGGGGAGGAGGAGGAGAAGGAAGGAGGTGGTGGTGGAGGGGAAAGGAGGCGGGTGGGTTTAACAAGGGAAAGCAATAAAACATGTGGCTTTGCATTAAAAAACACCTACTTCCTTTCTTAAGCAGAACCCTCAACTCTGGCCCTGCAAACCCAGCAAACATGTGACAGTGTGCGACAACATGTACACACACACACACACACACACGCAGAAGGAAGCATGCTTGAAAATGTGTGCGTGCACCACTTCCAATTCCAGTTCCAGCCACATAATAATCAGAAAATGTAACCAGTTACAGATTCATTTCAACACACACACACACACACACAAACTTCTAGCCCACAGCAGACTCTAGACCCTTGAGATACACACTCTTAACGCTCACAGTCAGACATAAAAACAGCCATTAACGACTGGCGGAACTTTCCATGGGCCTGCCAACTAGAAACACCAACACGCCTGGCATGCTAATACAGGCACGTAAAGTTAAACTTTGTGTGTGTGTGTATGTTTCATGCATGTGTGTTAAGTCGATGCTCTGTGTGTGTGTGTGTGTGTGTGTGTGTGTGTACAGGTGCCCGCTTGATCCTTCAGCCAGCTGACCACACACACACACACACACACACACACACACACACACACACCGGAGGCAGCTCTTCAACAAGCTATTTCTATGGATGATACCCCCGAGGAACCGTGCAAAGGCACGACCAGGGCAGCCGAGCGCTGCACACCTCAGCTCGATTTCCTTGCTTTCTTGCACGCCTGCATCCACAACACTGGACGTGACAGCTCACTTTTCTGTATCCATAATTTTTGATTCCATCATCTTTGCTCTTTTGCCTCTCCCTTTCCTCTCGCTGCAGTATGTGCTGCAGCTGCTGTCAAGACCGTTCAGACGACAGCAGGCGACGAGCGACGACTCAAATCACAGACACAGAGAAGTGAAAGCTTTCGGTGAAGTCACGCGTTGCATCATTCGCAAACAATGCTTTGAATTCAGATGTATCAAAGCTGCACAAATATTGCTGACACGTGCACAGAAAGTCAACTGTGTCTCCACTGAGAGTTATGCAGTACTGTACTGTGCTGTGCTGTGCCATATTAAACTTAGTCAATGTTGCCTATAATTTTCAATGATAGTTGTTTGTGATTGATGATTATTTTCATTATCATTAAATCCACAGAACAGTCTCTATCTATCTATCTATCTATCTATCTATCTATCTATCTATCTATCTATCTATCTATCTATCTATCTATCTATCTATATTTAATAACCGTTTGGTCTATAAAACACATGACAGTCCATCATAACACACCTAAGAAGCCCAAATTCATATCTAAAAACCAAAACTACTACCATATATGAGATACCATATATTTTGTATTTTTGCTGGCAATAAAATTCCATTCATTTCAATCACTTCACTGATTAATCGATCCTCAGTTTCAGCTCACAATACAGCGAGTACTCTTTCATCACCAAAATGCTGCGCAAATGTCACGCTGTGCGGATCAATACTTTAAAGCAGAAACCATTTACAACCTCCAGACCAGTGCTGAAACCTCACAGCCTACTGGATCAATCACAACAATAATCAACAACGCAAATAATCATTAGCCGCAGCCCCGCTCTAAATTATTATTAATATACAAGCTGTTAAATAAACGAATGACTTGTTATGAAGCCGTGAGCTTCAAATCGAACTATGCCTTCAAGGCTGTTGCTGTTTAGTTAGCAAAAAGTTCAAGGTAGCTGAGAACTTTTAATGACCTTCAGTGACAGTCCTTGGAGAGTCTTGGATTTAATGCCAAGCGATGATAGTCGACCACAAATGTCAAGATATTTTGGACTTAAACTTGACTTTACATTACAGATTATGGGAGAGGAGAGGAGAGGAGAATGGGGAAGGAGAGGGGAGGAGTAGAAAAGTTGAAAGGCTTCTTTTATCTTCTTCTAAATCAACTGTCAACAATGCAGGAAATTATCAAGGGAGACAAAAAAAGGGGGGAAGGGGGGGGACGCAGCTCTGAGGAACGGGAGAGGAAGAGAAGGAGGGAGGTTGGGAGGGAAGGAGGCAGAAAGAAAGAAAGAAAGAAAGAAAGAAAGAAAGAAAGAAAGAGAGAGAGGAGGGGGGTAAACATTACAGCTCTGTGCCAAGCAAACATGAGATGCTGGGATACTTCAACAAAAAGCCGCCGTTCATATGGGAGCGAAAGAGAAACAGAGGGAGAGAGGGAGAGAGACAGCCAGGCCAGACGGGCTGCACAGTCACAGAGGAAAAAAGCTGGGAAATGGAAAGTGAAAGCATCAAGCAGCAGATAACAGCTGCTGTCATGAGATAGGACAGAAAATTGTTGGGTTTTTTTGATTTTGCACCTACATGCGGCTCTTATTCGGTATCCGTTTGCTTTCATTTGCTATAACACAGCGCCTGCAGGTTTACTTTTACCAAAAATTGAAGCTGGTGGGTCACCAAACCGGACATTTTGTCACTCATACACATAAAAGTGAGCAAGGATGTGACTGCAGAGGCACAGTCTACAACATCCAATGACGTCACACTTTTGGCCTGGAAGGTTCTCTATAATCTATTATATGTGTCCTAGATGAAGAGAAAATATTTTTTTTTACTTCTATGTGAGAATTCACTGGTTTTCTTTGTCACACATGACAGTAAACGTCTTGATCCGATAAAATAAGTTATTTTAAAATGTTGCGTGGGTCATTCTTTAACCGTTTTCAGACATTTAACTGAGAAAATAAAAAAGCAGATTTATCAGGAATGAAAATAACCGTTACTTGCAGCCCTAATAATGAATCATTCACTTATTGCCAGAGGATTTCTGTCAGCGTAATAAAACTTGTTTTTAATATAAATGAAACATTAGGTCATGTATGTTTAGGTTGGTGCACCCTCTGGAGAGCCTCTGCACTCCATCATGTGTCGCAGCAGCCGCAGGAAGGGGGAGACAGTTTTCAAGGCAAACGTTTTAAGCGTCTGCTCCAGCCACAAGGAGAAACCGTGTGCATCGTCAGGACAGAGGTGGTTACAGGGACAAGAGGAAACTGCAGAAACTCTCCAGGTGTAGGCGCCTTGACCTCAGCGAACGGAAAACGCCTCCACGCATCCAAAGAAAAAGTGGGAAGCAGGAAGCAGCTCGTTCACCTGTGCTACAGTAACTATCTTTCTGGGAAGCACACCTGTTGGATTTGGAGAAACAGATGGTACGACTGATGGCTGACTTTATGAAAACTGCAGACACAGTTTCGTGCTGTACATAGCAACGGCATACCAGCTAATATTCCAAATATGGGTAGACCGGAGCGCCTAAAGGATCGCTTTTTAACGGCCCTTAACAGGGTAATTATGAACAATTATTTGCAGGCATCAGGATGATAAATGGATGCTTACTTTCTAAAGCTTCCAGGGCCTGTGCACCTGTTTCATTACCTAAATCACCGCTATCATCTGACTGAGCCTGCGAGCAACAGTTATTTTGATTATAGATTAATGTGAGGATCATTTTTAATACTTCTGTCTCCAAAATGTCTAAAATATTATATATTCAGCTTTGTTTCACAAAAACAAACTAAAATTAGAGAAGCTAAACTAGTTCATGCTTGGCATTTGGTGTTATATCATTTTTCATTTGATATTTAATGAGCACGTATCTTGATCCCCATCTCCAAAGTGAATTTTGCCTGACAGAAAATGACCCATTAACGGCATAAAGGCTTTATTTCTCTCAGAAATATAAATCACTGCCTTCAAAAATGTACAGTGTAGGTCAATGCCCGCTGGTTTTCGCTGTAGCTGCTATAACCTGCACTAAAACATCCCGTACTGAACACTTATAAAAGCTTTAACTCCTTGGAAAACCAACCTAAAAAGAAACAAATAGCGAGGAGGTGTACCTGAACCTCTCCTCTTGTTCCTCACCTCTCTTTCACATGCTCGCACACACTTTCCAGAGCTGCATTGTCTTGTCTGTGCAACTCTATAGCTGCTCCAGCTTCTGTTCCTGATACACAAGCACTGCTCAGTAACACTACCCCTCGGATAACATGTTCTAGGTTACCAGTCAGTCACACATGCACCCACACACAATGGGTAACACCACCATGCCCCTTCCCTGACCCCATTTCAACCAGGCGTACCTGAAGGTTTTATTGGGCCAACAGCGAACCGCAAACCCGTGCGGGTAGAAAGCGGAGAACCCAGATTAGTCTTGAGGTTAGATGGAGACAGATGCTCTTGGCATCACGAGTCCTCATGAAACATGGGAACAACTTCCTCATTGCTCTGAGAATAACCTGTCTCAGGATATTAAAAGGCAAAACATCTTCCACTTTCCAGTAAAACACAAACCAGGTCATCGAGTCTGGGTCATTAGAAGTCTTATCTCAGTGTTTATTTTCACCTGCTGGAGGATGAAACATGTTCATACCAGGAAAAGATGTCTGTCAACGAAAGAACAATAAGTTGACTTTATATTCTAAGAGCGACACGCCGTCACGCGGATCCAACACAACCGGGTGGGTTGTACCTGTGTGGCAGAGCAGGTAATTAACTCATATAAAGCGTTATTCAACCCCAAAGCCTGTTCACATGAAAAGACAGAGAAAGGCTAACGCAACAATGGCTACCCTCCTTCAACCTGACTCCAGACTAAACACTGTTCTTTCTGTTCTGTTATATGAATGCAGCGCATTTGATTTAAGAAAAAAAAAAAACAGTTAAAAATAAAAAGGGGCATTTTAAAGTGTCTTAAACCGGCAGAGGAAATTCACTTGCTTGCGATTGCATCAGTTTGAGTGAAAGTCCCTGCTTACATTACGCTGCTGTACATCCTCTAGCGCCACATTCCTGGCTCCCCACACAGCCAATTAAATACAAATATAAACAGTATAAAAAAAATTTTAAACTCAAAAAGAGTGCCATTAAAAAATGCTGAAATCAAGAGTTTTTCGTGCAGACTTCTGATTGAATTTGCAGGAAAATGCAAGAACAACACACAGAGGCTTTCAACACTTTTGCAAATGCCGGCCTATGAGCTTTGTTTACATTCTTATTGTGTATAAATGTTGAAGCCAAAGAGGCTTAACTTTCAGAGAACACGGTTCCAGTGATATAAACCTCATTCCGCTTGTGTTCAGAGGGATATGGGTGTAGTGCTTAACCCATTAAAACACACAGACTGTTCTTTGCTTTGAAAATACACGAACAGATCAGCACTTTTAATGTCAGGCTACCCACTGACATTAAAAGTTCTTCACCAGAGATCTTTCATTTCCATTTACTCTGTAAGGGGCCTGATGAGTTGCAAAATGCTGCAGCACCTTGTTACACATGTAACACACACGCAACACATGCTGTAGGCTTTGACAAACAACCTTAAGTGAAACCCAAGAAACAAAAAGAAACATCCTGAGGCTGTAGAGCAAACAGATACCTGTTGAAATCTGAGCTCTGGTTCCCAGATTTAGAAATGATTTTCAAGTGGAAAACTACACTAGAGGGAATTCCCTGTAAAACTGCATAAATTAGTCCAATGTCCATACCTTGGCTTGCTGTCTGTGGCCCCAAACTTTTTTTTTTGATGCTAATGCCCCCTGACGCCTCTGACTTGTGGAAACAAAATAAAATTGCTCATTCATGCACCACAGAGACAATTCCTTTTGCCTCTCACCTAAAGCCTAAACACACCTTTCCAGCGGGTAGCCAATCATTTCACCTCCCCAAAAACTTTTCCAAAAAAAAAAAAAAGAAGGGGGAAAAAAAAAAAGTCGGATATCAGTTTTTCACAGAAAAAAAAAACTTACATGGCCACATCAGCTTTTCACCAAAGGAATGTCATCTGACGTTATTTGGGATGTATTTGGGATCGGATTTCTCCTTCTCCTCTCTCTCTCTCTCTCTCTCTCTCTCTCTCTCTCTATCCTGAAAAAGTAAGCGTGCGTGCGCGTGTGAGAGATGTGTTAGGTTATTTTTTCCCTGAGTATATATTCTCCAACGTACCCACTGGATCCAGAGCCCACAGCAAGGGGGGGATATGCGATTCTCCGAAATCAAAGCCCCAATTATACCACTAATCCTGACAGCATGACAATTAACCACTCAGTCCTGTTATTAAAAAAAAAAGAAAGAAAAAAAACGCACAACCACCAAAATCTGGATCTCAAGTCACCAAGTCATTTTGCATCTTCAATTTTCCGACCTTTTTTTTTTTTTGCTGCCACATCTCCTGGTCTCCTCTCCACTTATGAATTCAAGCTCTTTTTTTTTTTTTTTTACACAGTGTTGTCAAGGTTTTTTTTTTATGTGGGTACGTGGAAGGAAGGCAGATAATCGATCGTTTCATGCAGGAGACCAATGTTTGATTTCCACGTCTGCATCACAGGGAGAGAGAGAGAGAGAGAGAGAGAGAGAGAGAGAGAGAGAGATTTGTCTTCCCTGCACAAACACAGACACGTAGTCGTTTCTGAGAGGGGGAGAGAGAGGGTGAGGGAGAGAGGGAGAGAGAAAAGAGAGAGAGAGAGAGAGAGAGAGAGAGAGAGAGAGAGAGAGAGAGAGAGAGAGAGAGAGAGAGGGGGGGGGGGGGGGAGTGTGAAGTGAGAGAGAGGAGGAGAGGAGAGCGAGAGAGAGAGGTTGGAGGAGGAGAAGAGAGAGTGGAGAGAGAGGCGAGGGAGATCCTTCTTGCATTCTGCAACCGCACACAAACTCCATGGAAAGTGGCTTTTACGCAGCGCCTTTAACGGCTATCCACTGCAAAATAACCCCCACTATAGGGTCAATTCAATGATTTCGCAACCCCCCTCTCTGTCAAATCTGACTGCCTCAGCATCTTTCCATTCCAAGTTATTTTCCAGCTATAAAAAAAAGTGCTCATTTCCTGATTTTAGAGCAGCTACAACAAAAACAGACTATTTCCAGAGTCAAAGTCGGAGCGCGTCAACCGCGTTTCTGTTGCACAAATAAGAAGCTCGGAGAGAAAAAGGGTTTTTTTTTTCTCCTGTTGCGCACTCACTCCATCTGAAGTCCTCGGAGACAAAAACACATTCTTTCACCGAAAGCTGAGAAATCGGGGACCACAAAAGAGCGAGCTCCAAAAAAAAAAACGCACAGCCACGGCGCATTCAGTCGATCAGTGTGAGAACTAACACGGTAAATCCCCCCCTCCCGCTGTTTTGCTTTTTTCTTTGTTGTTACTAAATAAACGAGGAAAAATCGCTCAAAAAGTTTAGATTCAATCCCCCCCTTCTCCTCCTCCCCTCCTTCCCTTCTCCACCACCTCCTCCGCTACAAGTCAAGCAGTTTTTCCTTTTTCCTTTGCGCTGGCCAAGTGGCCCAGACTGCCGGCGTCAGCGCTCAGGCTCCCCTAAACTCACGCACACTCACACAGAAGACACGCACTTCGAAAAAACTTTTTCAACATCGACTCCATCGGCCCCTCCGTTCCCCCGTTCTTTTGCTGGTTTGCTTCGTACCGTTTAAGAGAAAGTGTAAAACAACTCACCTCGCTGTAATAAAATAATCTTCAAATAGAGGGGGCTGCGCCTTTTTTTATTCCCAGGGTCCGGTCCTGACTGTCTGCTGGCGCGGCTCTACGCGGACTGTGAGACTCCGCCATGTCAATCAAAACCCGATGCACATGTAGGTCAGAGCCCGCCTCCTTGTACCGTAATGCACTGTTGCGCACTGAAATAAAAATGCCCAAAACAGAGAGAGCAGAAGTGCTGCCTCACCTCTGCGAGTGGAAGCAATGAAACTGAAACAGATCTCTAAACATGTTATTATACATTAACCTAATATTTAGATGTATCAATATATAGAACTGTTATAGATTAATTTAATGACTTTAGAGCAAAATCTGGAGTTTCACATAACAAATTGTGTGCTACACTTTTATCCCAGATAGCAAATATTTTGGCTGTATTATTGCATACATTTGGCATTTTTGGCTTTCTTTTGGCATTATGAAAAAGAAAATTTGGCTTAACTGTGGTATGATTAGGGTTATCCATAATAGATAAGGAGGCTCCAGCAATATACGGCTGAGTTAAGGCATGTTTATGGCAATGCCAGAACATTGGGTGCGGGCGGGAACAGCTGATTTGGGGCTCTTCTGGGACATTTATGGCTATATTTTGGAAGTCCACAATTTGTTTTGGGTGAATTTTGGCTCCCTTTTGGTATGATTTTGGCTTTTCCTAATTTAGGCCATTTATGGCCCAGACATCCACCCATAACCTTTCCAAAATGAAAGCCAGATTTGGGCCAAAGCGAAGCCAAAAGATTTCTGCTGTCTGGGATCGTCATAGTGATCATCTGAAGGTAGAAAACACATTTCAAAACATGCTTAACTTCACCACTTCATACACTTAAAAGATCATATCTTCATGTCTCGCATGGATTTCTGTCCTAAGGGGTTACATCAGCCCTTAAAAGGTGGTGGGTGAACCCTTCTGCAGATAAATGCAAGCTGAATCCAGTCTAGGCTGGTTTTACATTTTATCTTTTTCATTATGACACATAATATCTTCACACCAAAAGCTAATGACCTGCTCTGACACGTGTCACCAAGCTTCCACCGGTCACTTACAACATAAAAACAAAATGAATCCAAGGTTCCACCGGTCACTTACAACATAAAAACAAAATGAATCCAAGGGTTACAATAGAAACATCAAGAGCTGATTTACACCAAAGCAAAAGGATCTGTGTTGAAGTTGGTGCATTGATGTATTGACAAGTATCCTGCACAAGGTGAGCTATACTGTAAAGAGATCTGTGTCTTGACCTGAAACAATCCATTCAGCTTCCTTCAACTGCAATGTATTACAGCACAATTGCATGTACACACACACACACAGCAGTTTTATGTGGGGAGGACATTATTCGGGGCGTGTTGGTGCTTGAAATCGGGACATTAATGCCAACAAGTAATGTCATGAAACAGAACATTAAACCTGCCAAGCGCCCTGTTGCCAAACACATCATTCGAATAGTTTCATTACATACCCGCGGATCCACCATTTGATGAAAGGGGAAAAAACTACTAAAACTAAATGATTTCTAGTGTATTTTAATACTAAAACAGAACAGATGTTGTGTAATTTAGAAATATTTGACATCAAGTATATTTTTTCCCCTCATTAGACTCACTGACAGCCAGTCCCAGAGCTCAATTTCTTAAATTTGGCCCCAGACTGAAAAATGTGAAGAATCCTGCAGACATGACAAAGCAATTTAGCTGTTGCTCCTTTCAGAAAGTTGTTTTTTCTTTTCTTTTTTCTTTTCTTTTTTCTTTTTTAACAAATACATGACTACGAGAAACATAAAGACGAGCACAAATTAAAAAAATAATAATAATAGGCTGTTAAAATGACAGTCAGTCAGGTTATGCACGTGTTCGTCTCCAACCTTCTCTTTGTATTTTCAGGCAAGCAGACGCTGCCAAATACACTCATTGCCCCTGAGTTCTAGATTTCTCGCTGCTGGCACACACACACACCTACACAGACAAACACACACACACACACATTCCAGCAAATGCACTAAGAAAACAGCCACTGGTGTAACTCTAAGCCAGCAGAAGAACGGACCAGGATCAGGACAGTGTGCCTGTAAGGAATTACATTCAATTCAGTGCAGTTCAATAAACATTAATCATCCTCATGAGACAATTGATTTGGCAGGCAGAAAAACATCAAAAACACAACTCAGGTCTCTAACAGTGGGGACAGGATGACTGTGGAGCCCCCTAACTGCAGAGTTAGTGTATGATCGGTTACTTCCAGATTTTATTTGCAATAAAATGTTAAGATGTTTGATAGATTATTCTTTTGTAATCTCCTCTTTTAGCTTCTCTTCAGGTTGGTGTATCTGAAAGAAACCCACAAAGTGCTTCATACTCCAGGGTGAGCAATATGGATGAAACACTGGAACGCGGTATAAAGTACCAACTGTACTTTGGACTGTGATAAGGATGCATGTTGTGATCACATTTTCTTTAAATTCATCTTCAGCGCACCGATCTCTATCTTTATATCCCGTTGTCAACATAAAAGTGTCCAAACATTTTATTGCCATCAGGACCATCGAGTGTGATAAGAAACAGGATTTCAGTGGAGAAAGTTTCTAACCAGATGTTGATGTCCATTTGTTTGAATCGTCAAAACATTAATCCAATTTATAATCTTGAATAGTTCATTCAAATAATCAAATTCAAGGTACTTCACCACATTGATGAACGAAGCATAAAGCAGTTCTAGCTCCACTGAGCATGCAATGCTGCCCTCACTGGTTTGACTGGAGATTTTAAAAGATGAATTACCTCAGTTGAAACAACACAGCAACATCTGTACAAACGTGTACATCTTCAGGCTGATGCAGGATTGCACTAAAACCACTACTTACCATAACTTTACTAATAATAAGCTGTTAGTTTAGCTTTGATTCAATATTTACACTATTTATGGTCCTCTGACTGTTTAGTTTTTTAGTTTTTAGCTGCTATTTATTTAACATATTTCCAGAAAATATACTCTTCTTCGTAGGTTTGTATGGTTATACATTTACACAGTTACACAACTGTGGAGAGATAAAAGTCACTGAGGTGTCATGTTGGTCAAGGAAAGGTCGACAAACTCTTCCAGTCACTTAGAGATTCTAGCTGTCGTAACCTGCCTAGAAGATTCAATCTGCTGTCTGTCAATCAAAATAAAAATAACCTAAGAAGGTTATTTAAACTCAACCGGGGAAAAAAAATAATTATCTTAACTATGTTCTTGTCCATTTAGGGCCTGGAATGCCTGGAATTATAAACTAAGTAGACATTTGTATGTAGACGATGAAGTACAACGTGACGAGAGACAGAAAATATTCAGAAATACTTGAAATCGTTGATGTTGCATTTTATTACGAGATATTGTCTGCGGTCTTTAGCTTTCCATTTCAGCTGCATACAAGCCTTCAAGTATTTATAAAAAAAGTACGCAACAATCTCGCCTCTGTTTAAGGAGTATAGTAGCTGATCTGGAGCTTTCAGTCATATTACATGATCTTCATCAGAAGTTGTTGTTGGCTTTTTTTTTATGAGCACTTGTCCCTGTTGTTTTTAAGTTTTGAAGCAATCTTATATTTTATAATGCAATACACTAATGAGGCAAATCTATGTTACAATCTGTATCCCTTGTTGATATTTATTAAATAGGTAGGTAAAGAGAAGCAGATGAGTTAGGGAAGGGCTTTCGAAAACGTTCAAATAAGTGAGAAATGAAGCGTTGTGCAACAGGGACTGTAACGCAACATCAGGATGATGTTCCCGTCATTCTGTACAGAGAACAGTGTCCATTTGGGAGCCGTGTACCGGTAGGGAAGTTAAAAAAACAACAAAAAAAACGTATTGATTCAAATAATCTGCTTACAATGTGGGGCAAACTTAAGTGACGTATTTGGACCTTTACAGACAGACAGTCACATTAGATTAGATCTGAGGAGGAGAGTGGATGAGGAAAGACTGGAGGGAGCAGATCTTGGAATAGTGGTGAAGCTATTTCCCCTGTATGTCAGAGCCAAGCCTCCACAACCACCAGATGTTTACCACCAACCCAGCTGCTTTCTCTCTCTCTAGTTCTTTCTCCCCCTCTCTCTCTCTCTCTCTGTCTCTTTCTCTCTCCCCCTCTCAGATTTTTTTCTCTCCGAGGCCCTTTAAAGCAAAAGCCCTCCCTGTAATCATGCACACGCAGTTCACCAGAGGTCTTTGAAGTAAGTGGAATGTGTCCAGCCATATGATAGTATGTAGCGTATATTCTTATAGCACAGAGAAAGCAAAGCGGTGAAAGCTGGAAAAGAGATTGTTGGACTGTTGCCAGCTCTTCTGTGTGGTTTTCTAGATGTTAATTATGCCCTCGCTCTGCTCTTGCATGCACGTGTGTGTGTGTGTGTGTGTGTGTGTTTATGTATGTATTTAAGTGTGTATGTTGTGTCTACACGAGCGCGTGTGTGTGTGTGTGTGTGCATATGTTCACTCAAACACTAGTCTGAGACACCAGGTGACGGATGATAACGGGCGTCTGGGCTGCAGAGAGGACTGGGAGGAACATGATGGTGCGTGCATGCCTTAGCGTGCGTGCGTGTGCATGTGTGTGTGTGTGTGTGTGAGGGAGATACTTCCTCCCATAGATGCAAGTATGGAATTTGCTCATCATGAGTTCAAAGGAGTCAACCCAAAGCCCTCTGCACACCAACAAGAGCAGACATGCCACTCTTTCTCTCTCCCTCTCTATCTCATTTTTCTTAGAGTTCTGCAAAGGCAGCTGCTTGGACCATCAAACACTCACTTCACCTATGTCTGTGGTGGGTGCGAGTGTTTGTATGTGCATGCCCTGAATTGTGTATCTCATTGAAGTGGATGGTGGCTTATATTTGTACGTACATGTGCCTGGAAAAAAAAAAAAACACACATGAAAAGAAGCTGGACGTGATTGGGGATGTCATTAGCCCCCTCATCTCCTATTACAATAAAAACACATAATTACCTTATGTGCCGCATTACGTCATGTGACATCATATCGCATAACGTTCTGTTCCTTTTGAAATGACAAATGAGTTGAAAATGATCAGGACCACATAACTTTTTTTTCCTTTGTCTGCTTATGTGATAACATGGCACGCTGTGCAAAGACAAACCATGATGTAAGAATAAAAATTTTAATACATTTTCATCGTGTTGCTTTTCGCCTTGTTCAGACCTCGCTTTTGTATCGCGTGCGGCAGCTTTTGGCAGTAAAAACGTGCAACGTAGCGCTTACTGCTCAACAGAGGATTTTTGAGGTAATATAAACCAATTTTTAAAGCTTTAATGAACTGGGAATACACATAATGAATCATTATGTTGCGTCAGCGTTGCAAATTATACCTTCGTATAAACAAAAAGGTCAGACCTAGATGCTTTATGTGGAATATACACACAAAAAAATAGAAATTGTTATATTTGTGTAATGTTATTCTTAATTACAGCCACATGTTTATGATGTGTGTGGTAGTAGTATAAAAAAAAACACTGTGGCTGACCGCATAGAAGACCCACGAATACTGAGATGGTAACACAGAGGATGCAGCAATTTTTTTACCATAACTGTTTCAAACTTATGCTATAATCACGATCTATGATGCAGCTCTGTGGGTGCCAAATCTGCACAGCGATGCTTCCAGCAGAACTTGTTTACCATGTTTCACATCGTATCCTGGCAAGTTAGCATGTTAAAATTTTCTAATAAAGACGAAACACAAAGAACCACTAAAGTTGTCAAGTGATACTTGAGGTTGTGGATCAAACTGTTGGTGGAGAAAGAGTCAGGGAGGTCATCCGGGCACTATGAATGTTGGTCAGTGCAACATTTGCAGAGACGTTGACTGACCAACAGGCAGACAACTGTTATTCCTATCCCTAGTGCCACGTTGTTAGAATGGTTAAAATGCCTACACATGTTGGCTTAAAATGTTTGATATTGATATTTGGGTGTTTTTTCTGGGGTATATATCTGGTATGTCTGGAACAAGCAGGACATCTAATTCAAATCTTTCTGTGCCCAAGCACATCTCCCTGTCTCCCTTTGATAAGATGAATTGCTTCCAGTTGCTTCCGCGATCTTTTCAGGACTTTTCCGTGCAGCTTTATCAAAAGCTCATGTTTCTGGTATCACTGGTATGTCTGCAACATGCACGACACGCCGCCTGATTCAAGACCTTTCAGTGCCCGGACACATCTCTCTGTCTCCTTCTTTCTCTCTTTAATAAGATGAATTGGTTCCAGTTGCTCCCTCGCTCTTTCTGGGGGTTTTCCAGTCAACTTTAATCTAAAGCACCATGTTCAGAGAAGGTCTGCGTTTGTTCCAGCTCTGCCAATGTCATGTCATGTGTTCCTACTTACAGAACACCTTCCAGTCATGACATCACACCAACCCGGGGTCACACCACCACAGAGGTGGTGGGTGTTGGCAATCATGGCAGTGGAATGCCCGTGACTCAAGGAGGTGGGACTGCGATCTGGTTGGGTAATTGCTTTGTCCCTGACATTTGTGAAAAACAAGCAGAGTGCCATTTCAAACAATGACCAGTCAACTCTGACCTTCGATGGGAGGCAAATTGCTCATGTACAAATCACAACATGGTGGCATGCCAACTATTACACCATTCCCAGGACAATTCTTGTATTCAGAACAATAAACCCCCAGCAGAAACTCCTGCCTACAGACATGCTTGGGTTGCCATGAATTACATCCCTGAGAAAAGATGCAAGTCCATTTAAGTCCTACACAAACAAATTACATTTATGTGAGATGATGAGCCAATGTACTCTGGCAGATGGAAGTGTGGGAACCAAAACATGCCATGCCTTCGCCAAAACTATGCTACTTGAAATTCATCAGTCCAAAGTCCTTTGAGCCTGCTGTTGGCATGTCTCTTTGGGTGGCAGTATCCGTAAATATCTGAACAACTACTGGATGGTTTTCTGTGGAACATTCACAGTCCTGTACCATATTTTGAACCAATCCTTGCAGAGGGTATTTACAGGATTAGTGAACGTTGTTAGTCCTGCTAAACAATCCAGTGGTGGTATAGTAGTTCAGACATTTACTAACATTGCCATTTGTAGAGGCCATGGCTCCAGCAGGCTGAAAGGAGCCCTTTGCATGTAAGATAAGTTTACTTTGGTTTTGATCATGTTTTTGACATTTGGACTGATGAATTTCAGGTAGCGTAGTTTTGAGGATGTCGTCGCATATTCTGGTTCCCACACTTCTATCAGCCAAGGTAGATTCACAGTTTTGATGATTTCTGAGACTTTGAAATTGACACTTGCAGGTTGACAGTTTTGGCTTCTGATGAAATGTCTTGACAACTATCAGATGGATTGCCAACAGATAGATAAATACATAGATATAGAAACATATCCATGGTACTCAGATGGTTAAATCCTACTGACTTTGGTTAATCCTCTTACTTTTCCTGTAGTGCCCCCAGCAGGTGAAAAAGTTCACTTATCCTGTGAAATACCATCTAAAGATTGGCACAAAATATGGTACAGGTATCGGTGGTTCAGTCAATGATTCCTAAAGACTTTGGTGATCACCTGATGTTTCCTGTGGTGCCACCATGAGGTTAACTTTTGTGTTTTTTAGTGTATATCTGTCAGTATTGGATTGATTTCCAAGAAATTGAATACAGACAAACTGTGGTGATACATGATTAACATCAGAATATGTAACTCTAGAACACTGCTGCCATGGTGAGGGCAAACACCAGCAGAGATGTAATGCAAGCTGGATGGAGAGGGTGGATGACATTAATCAGTATCAGTATGCATTCCTCTCTGGGATACTAGAGGGGGTCCATGTGGAATGTGAAAGTTTAATTGCACAACACGACTAGGATATCTATGAGATTAGGTCAAATCCAACGGTTGGGTGATTATCAGTCAACTTGGGATCACTGGCTGCACTTAGCCTGGGAATCTCCTGAATGTTTTCTGCCAAAAGAACAATCAACAATGTGCCACACTCACCAGACACTTCCTGTTTTGGTCCATGTTTGTCATGACAACAGTGACGCCAGCAGTCACAGTGATTCAGTACAGAGCTGCTTACATCATGTATGCCAGCCACAGGTCTAAGAATGCTTAATGAACTCAACTGGCATCAAATCATTTCCTGCACTTGAGGAGAAAACAAACTCCTTGAACTTCAAGTTACCTTAAAGTATCCCAGTGTCAATTTCAGGTGGGAAGATGTTTAAAGAGCATCAGATAAAATGTCATTTTCTTTGAGTCTGAGGTTTTGCTCATTGCTGATAACACAGAGCGAAATCTTCCTTCAGGTAAAAAGGTCAGAATCCCAGACACGACAGTCAGCAGTTCAAAAGAACGTAAAGTGCACTCTGCTGAGCACCAGTGCAGACAAACACACTTACAGTACACAGTGTGTGTGTACACAAGGAGGGAACGATGACGAACGTGGGCGTGTGAAAGAAATGTTTGTGTGTCCAAGGGGACGGAAGGAGGGCGTGAGCGTGGGTAAAAAAAAAAAAAATCTTCAAGGGGAATTAATATTCTTGAAACATCTTTATTTAAACTTCAGACAAAAGCAACAAATAACAGGGGTCAGGGTGAAAAGAAAGAAAGAAAGAAAGAAAGAAAGAAAGAAAGAAAGAAAGAGATGGACGGAAAGAAAACCATGCCAATATAATAACCATCAGAATTTGAAAACATCTTAGCCTACTCAAGTCTCCTCTGCACAGAGGAAGTACATCAAAGTAAAAGTCTCTTTCTCTACCCCTCACAGTAGAGACATAATTTCAAAGTAAAAGTCTTCTCTCTACCTCTCACAGTAGAGATATAATTTCAAATTAAAAGTCTTACATGGCTTCTCTCCTTGCCTGATGCTGCTCCTGTGAGCACCCGGACACTTTTACATAAGAGCCAGAAAGTTTTCAACCCGGAGACGTTCCGTTGTCTTCAACAGTCATTTCTTAAACACTGTCTGGATGAGCGAGTCTCCTTGAGCGTGTGTGTGAGTGCGTGTGACCACGGCAGTGAAACATCAGTCTTAGAGGTTTTCCACGTTTGCGATTGTCAGATCAGTCCACCAGAGGATCACCCCCCTTCTTCTTCTTGCTGATGAAATCCACCGTGCGTCTAACACACAAACATTCACACATCTAACATAATTTACCCCCCTATCCCGAGCCACACAGTGGCACAGCAAATACAAACCATCAAAGTTACAGAACAGAGCCGTTATATCTATAAAGGCTTATTATTACTGTTATTATTATAATAATATAGTTTAATACACAGTCAGGCACATTTACAATGGCTATAGAGCAGAAGGGGGACACTCGAGGTCCTTAAAGCCTTCAAGCATCCACTAGCTCTCTTTCTCCCTTTCAATTGCAACTATAGTGTGGTGTGTGTGTGTATACGAGTGTGTGTCTGTGTACAGTAAGTGCCAGTAAAAGGAGGTATATGCCAGTGAATTTGGAGTCAGTGAGGACAAGAGCTGTCCCATTCCTAATTAGAGTTATACAAGCGCACACACACACACACACACACACACACACACCAACAGACAGACAGACTCCGGGGAACACGTCCCCATGGCAACAAGTACGACATATAAACAGCCCGAAACTGAGAGCTACACATCACACGCTCCTAAAAAACACACCCCTCTATCAGTGATTTATAAGCAAACACATGCTCCTAGCTATTACAGTAAGGGCAGTGTACACACTTGCACCTGTCCCCGTGAGTGCAGCACAGTAAATAATGGAGTTAAGGGTCAGTTCAGCCTAAATAAAAAATAAAAAAAAGGCAAAGTCTCACTTAACGTATCTATCTGTGCAAGTCATTTGGAGTTTATTTGCCCATCCGCCTCAATTTCGTCACGATAAAGGTGAAAAAAAAAAGAAATGTTGGTGCTTAAAAAAGTCAGAAAAATCACTGTCAGGAGTTTCGTCAGTAGCTCAAATCAAAAAGAAAAAAAGGTTAAATGAATGAGCCCATTCAGTTCTATTGAAATAGAGGCAAAACTCTCAAAGACAGATTTCATTAAATGTTGGCAAGGTGAACCAAAACCCATCAAGCAGGCTAGATACAGTTAGAGAAGTGTGAGAATTTATGTTTTCAGAATTTGTTTGAACTGACCCTTTAAGAGGCATCATTAGCGGCATGTTTGGTATGTGTTACAGGGAGAATGGACGTCAGAAAGTTTCATAAACAAAACGGTATATGACAGAGTTCTACGCAGAAAAAAAAGACTTTTTTTTTTTTGGCATAAACAGATCAAAATAATCACCAGGTGCTGTACAGAATCAACAAGGATGTGAGGAAACATACAGGTGAGATGTGCTGGATCATTGCAAGAGACTGGACAGGAACAACTCACAGTTCTTATGCGTTATCTATTGCGTTATTACAAATGTTACAGGTGGAAATGTGTGGCCAACTCTACCAGAGAGTTTGATATGTTTGTTAACATGCATCATTTTATGTGCATACGTCTTACCGTGTGTGTGACCTGATTAAAAAAAATTAAACCCGATGAAGTAAAATGTCTGGTACATTTCAGTCCATGTAGTCAGAGACTTTTTTTTTTCCAGGGTTTTTTAAGAAATGACTGCAGAGGGAGTCCAGAGGTGGAGCGCTGATAATGCCGCACTAATAATAGAGCAGCTCAGGCTGTGCAGTGTGAACTGAACTCCCTCTTGGAAAGATCGGCCAAGCCATTATGCATGCACCCCCTGTGCATGACAGCGATGGCATGCAGGAGCACAGACCGGCCACAGAGAGGTGCTGTTACAACCACACAAGTTTGTTACATGAGTCCTCCCTGAAGGGACTGGAGGTTTAACTACTTCTTTTTTACAAAGAACACAGTGACAAGCTGCACAGGCAGCAGGTTTTATGATGGCAGTGTCTGTCTGGATGTGTCATAACTGAGCAGATGACTGTGGCAGTTAACTATCACGATGATTATCTGTTTCTGTCTCCCTGTTTCTCTAACTAGGAATCTATACGTGTTAACTGACAGTCTACCTGTCTGTCAGCCTTTAAGCACAGTGACAATTAAAATTCAGGTGATTGTCTTCAGGCAGGATTGTCAGTAGAGAATTCACAATGGTTATTACATTATTTTACAGTTTTTTATTCCTTTTTAGAGCTTATCAAACACTTCTGCCCCTCTTTGTTTGACTTTTACCTCTCAGGTGGAGCGAAGAGCTGGAGGCAGTGACATTTTTTTCTGTATCGATACAGATGCGTTATTGCACCAGATGTAGAACAGTGCTGGTTTTACAGTCACACACACACACAAAAACTGATTCAGTCCGTTCTGAGGAGACTCCAGAGTCTTCGATAAACAGATGCCAGAGTCGTTTTTTCTCTCTCTGTCTTTACATCCATATATATATATTTTTATGCAAAGTGACCTTCTATCACTTTGATCACTTTGTTCCTGTTTGTTTTTTTTTTCCAGAGAGAAAGGCCCAGGAATTCCAGAAAAAGGAACTTCATGCTGTCAGGTCTGATATGACCAGTTTTTCCATTTTATTCCCGATCTCTCCAGGGACTTGAAGCTCCTCAGATTCATAGTCATCATCAAATGACCTGGGAACAAAACACACATCGTACAACTGGTTAATAATCGATGTATATGCCTCATACTTATATTGTCTTAAAAATCTTTGGTTAATAAAAGCTGGGTGAGTTTTTTGTTTATGCACAGAAGGCTGCAGAGAATTATTAAAGATTGACAGGCAGTATGTGAGTGTGAGTGTGTGTCGTACCCCTCGTGTAGCTGTTCATTTGCAGTCTCCTCTGCCACCAGTATCTCATACTCCTCTGAGGCATATTTATCCCAATCAGATGGCTCTGGACCTTCACTATCAACGTCCTGGAAAAGCACATGCAAAATATGCACAATATATTACATAGAATCTTACAAAAATAAATGTAAAAATATGAACATTTTTAAGCCTAGATGCTGTAATATTTTGAAAAGTTTGAGGACAGTGGCATGCAAAATACATTCCTTTTCATTTTCTCTATTGCAGCAAAGAATAAACATCCCCTTTACCCCTTCAAATTCAAAACAGCTCCTGCAATATTACACATATCAGATGCAAATTCACACCTTTTGCACAGCAAATGGGTCTCTCTGTTCGTGGTCCAGATATTTCTCCAAGTTGAAGAAGGTGTCAAAGAATATGTGGGCCATCCGGCAACGCTTCAAATCACCGAGGGTTATCTTACCTGGAGAAAACAACACATACACAAACACATACACACGTGTTAGGTTCAGACAGCAAGGTAAAAAGGACAACGGCTTTCCAATAAAGAGAAACACCAGGTGAGCTAGTACTGGCACCAACCTTGACTCTCAGGTTTGACCAGGTCGAGCATCTGGCAGAGCAAATCCTGGAAGGGCAGAGGTTCGATGCCCATCCTTTCCATCCTCTCACACTGTTCCTCGTAGAAATACTCCAACTCAAACATGGACAGGACACCATCGCCATCCGTGTCCATGCAGCGGAACCAGTACTCTATACTGGAGAGATGAAATGACAAAGTAAGCATAGTTATACAGCACTTACATCTACAACTGCATTTGCAAATAAAGCCTGCGGAATCTGGCGAGGATCTATTAGACGCATCCAAAGAGGAAAAATATGCTCAAACTGCTGCTCAGTCACGCATAACCAAGCGACTGTATATTACCTGGTGGGATTTTTCTTGTCTTCTTCAGATATGAGGAACCAGACGAACTCAGCGTAGCTCATCCTGCCTTCTCTCTGCACGGCGTTACCCCTGGAAACAGGAGAGACGGAGCCATTGGCATTCAAATACAGCCGTTATTGTGAAGCAATCAGCCTCCTCTGTGTTTGTTTACGTGTGTGTTCACACTTACCGAGTAACGGCCCCTGAAAACAACCTTTCTATGATTCTGTTTGAAGAAGCTGTCAGAGGAAAGAATGGGGAAAAATTAGCAAATTTAAAAAAAACAACAACACACAGACGAATGCCAAGCCTGCGCATTACAGTACAGTCACTTGCGCAAGTGTTGTATTCAATTTTGCCAAAGCGGTCATAAATGCAGTCAACAGTGTAATGTATTTCACATCAGACAGCATAAAAGTGTTGAGCCCAAGACAAACAGCTGTTGCGATTTGCGATAGCTAGTGGGGTCCCAAGAAATGGAAAATAAGTAAATGACAGTGCCAAGACGGTCTGCTTCTGATTTTTTACTGGCACAGAATCCTTATTAAATCAATAAGAGCAACTTTTATTTATATAGCCAGCCCCATACCACAAATTTGTATTGTCTTTTGATACATCATGTCATCGACTATAAATTCTTTATTTTGGCGTATGGATGTATTACACTTAAATAAGCCGTCTTACTCTCTAAGTCGTTCATACCATGGTCGTTGTATCTCGCCAGGTCTTTGGGGTCAATGTAGAGGTCGTGGTCGGTGTCCAGCTCCCAGAACTTGCAGTAGATGACATAGAAGTGTTCGTAGGAGAAGTAGTCAGTGATCTGGTTGATGTCGTCCTCCTCTTCCAGCAAGGCCAAGGTCTGTAGGAAGTTGCTCCGGCGCAGCTCGATCATGGTGATACGACCCGTCCACGAACGGTTCACCACGTAGAATATCCGCTGGATCACCTGGGATAACGTAAATTGACTTATGAAATTATAAACATATAAAATAGTACCACATAAGCCAGAAACTACGCAATTGCACAAGCAAAGGATTACCACTTAAGTGAAAGTCTTTAAGTGATTATAGAATTGCATGTAAGAGCTCCGTAATAATACAGTAGAGAATTATGTCGACATTTGTAAGAGCTCCGTAATAATACAGTAGAGAATTATGTCGACATTTGCCTCTACTGTTTTTAATCAGTCACTTTATTTATATATTAAAAGCACATGAAAACATCATAAATACAAAACAGAAATCAGTGCACAACTTAAAACAATTTTAAACGAAGTTAATTTATGAGTAAAAATACAACATCTTAACATCTTAAGAACTGAATTTGGGTTCTGAAAAAGTTTATATCGTATGCTCACATCCCCCAGTGCGAGTCTAAAAAGAGCTGGACGGACTCAGTCTATGAAAATAACATGAAACTCACATGTCCCATACATGTCCTGTCATCCTGACTTATTAAACATATTCCTCATCTTGCCACCTACCAACGAAGCATCTCAGACTGATATTTCTGTCCTCATTCATAATATGAGTGAGACAGGCCTTTAAGCACACAATGGAAACAATGAGATCCAGTGCTCCATGTCCCTGAAACACAACACTTCGGCTTAGTAAAGAGCGGATTAGCACCCATTTCCTGGTACATGGACCTCCCAGAGCTACTAATGTCTCATACAGTAGCGGGTCAGCTGGCTTAAACTGAAGGAAGTGTCTTAATATGGGCATGTGGAGGGTCGCGGGGTGGCGTCAGTGTTTCCGTGACGTCATTGCATGCTGACGCACCACAGCGCGGACTTCTCTGCATCTCTGCAATTCACATGTGCACAAACACACACTCTGCTTCTAAAGTTACTAGATGTGCAACTGAGGCAATTCTGCTGACAATGTAAGAGTTAGTGGCATCTAGTGGTGTAGTTGCTGATTGCAACCCCCTTGCCTCACCCCCCCTAGCGTAAAGGAGAAACTATGGTGGCCATTCTTAGTAACAAAACACAACAGTTCTTATTTTCAGGTGATTATACAACACTCCGTCCATATTCTGTCAATAAAGTGCCCTAAATCTGACACACTGGACCTTTAATGCTTTGCGCAGTGGTGGAAGAAGTATTCAGATATTTTACTTAAGGAGTAAAAGATACTATTTAAGTAAAATAGAAAGTAGTACACCGAAACCAAACTTCAGTGGATGTACATTTTCAGGATATCCTATCGTTCATTGTTGATGTAATCCAAACTCCAGTTTCATTTCGTAATGAAATCAATATCTTCTGTTATTTTTTTCATTGTAAAATGTAGTTAAATCTCTAGTTTCCTTTCTCATGTGTTGTGACATTCAGCACATCAAGTGTGACTATTAAGACGACATGATTAATATGTAACAGTCAGCTCAGTTTGTGCTCTATGTTTTTAATTATACTTGGATGATAAACAAAAGGCGCTGTGGCTCCATTACAGCTGACTCTGGAGACTAGTTAATGCTTGAGACTTAATGGTAGTGACCTTATAATTACACTGAAATATATTAGTATAACAAAACATTTAAAAAAAAAGGACAGCTGACATTTCTCATGCTGTTTACCGTTGTTATGTAGCGGGAATGAAATTCAGGTGCATCCTTCAGAAATGTGAGCCCAGGGTGTGTATCCACTATGTCCTAATCAGACAAACACAAGCGAGAAACAACAGAAAAGAAACATTTAGACAGAGGAACAAAGTATTCCGATCATTAAAGTGTAAAAGTATGCATGTACAAAGACGGAAAAAGTACTCAATGCAGAGTCTAATGTGACTGTTAGAATGTTATATATTATACTATTAGATTATTATTACTCATGTATTGATATAAAAACAGGGTGTTACTGTGTTGTACTCATTTTTATCTGTTTTTTTTATAGGACTGCAACTTGATTATTTCAAACGGTTGTTTTGATTATACATTATTATTTTATATGCAGACATCAGGCCTGGAAAAAGATATACTCAAGTAAGGTACAAGTACCTCAGTGGGTACTAGGTACAGTACTTGAGCAGAGATCATGTTGGTGCCTTGAGTCGCTCATCCGATTGATCGATATTCACCTGTAGTAGAGGAATAAAGTCCTCCTGCTCTAGGTAGTTACAGCTGGGTTTGGCTAGCAGGTAAATAAACCTTGATGAATCATCATGGCAACTGTGCAACAACCTGCAAGAGGAGGAGAGGAGAGGAGAGGAGAGGAGAGGAGAGGAGGTTTTGGGAGACGTTTAATATCATAACCTGATTAGACTCATGAGATCATATTTCTAAGACTTCGATGAACAAAGAGGTCTGTCTTACTTCCTCCAAGTTGCAACAAAGGAGTGAACAGAGACAAAGCCCGTCCTCTCACCACCTGCTGAGTAAAACATGGGGGCCTTCCAGTAAAGTGGACACCCACATGCCTGTAGAGAAACACAAGTAACACTACCATCATTACCTTACCATGCAAAACAAACGCGCACTGTACTTCACCGCAGTGTTTGTTTCCTCGAATCTGTGATCACACTGTTTAGAAGGGAGTGGCAGTATAAAAGCAGCACAGTATCAACAGTGATTTCCAAGAACTGTTTATGGAATAATTCGGTGTGGTAGCTTCAAGATGAAACATGAAAACATTCTTGATAATCTCCAAAAAATTACTGCTGGTAAATTTTGATGCTGATCTCAAATTTAATAATACTTCAGGTTCAAATGTCTGGTGCTGCAGCTACCTTGGCAATCTTCCCCATTTCATATATGTCAGCCTTCTCCTCCTCGAACTCAGTGAAGGCCGTCTCGATGGTAGTAATGGCTGCATCGTGGTTGGCGACCGTGCCCATGGCAGGGAGTCCACGGGGGTAGTAGAACCTGGGAATGTTGATGGCGGGGGGAGGAGGGGTGACAATCACCGGAGCCGGAGGAGGGCTTGGTGAGCGCGGTGTGGGGGCCGGTGAGACTGTGGCTAGGGCGGGGGCTGGTGGAGGAGTGCCTGGTTTCTTCTCTGGTTTGGACTGGACCTGAAAAGAGAGAAGGTAAGGGAGATCATGTGTGGGAATCGATAAGGGTTGGAGGGGGGGTGATTACCTGTGGTGGTAATTCTACACCTCATATTTGAAATTCTTTAAATCTCTTATCAGCTAAAATTTACAATGACATCGTTGTTAATTTTATCCTTTTTTTTCCCATGTGGTTTGTGAACCGGCTCCAAAAGGAAAGGCAGAAAAAGAAAACAACTCTTACGACATCTTACAAACATGCTAATGTCTAAAAACACCACAGCCTGGACATGCTTGACGGGATTTATTGTTCACTTCATCAATTATCAGCTGACAGAACACTTGCTGCCCGATTCTGTGCCGAACGTATAATTTTCAAATCCATATTAAGTGAGTAAAGAAATTAAGTACTTTCCCCAGAACTGTAGACAAGACACAACTTCACTTTATGAGGATAAAGGGCTCATGTAAGGGAGATGTGGTGGAAACTCCCGGTGAGTCATGGACATATGTACAAACAACAAGAGACCTGTTTTACAGTCAGCACTTAAAGACAGATTTAAATGGTTGGCAAGATAAGCTCCAGGTGCCAGAGTCAGGACTACGTTGGGCTTAAGTCTGGAACCTTAACTAATAAGATAAACTAAACAACAACAGTACTGGATTACTTAAGATGTTTGATCAAGAACATGTGCACATCAAATAATTGGACAACACTGTGGATTACAAAGAAGGGGTAGTTTGCTTGAATGCATGAGAAAACAGTATTTGATTGCAGGATTGGGAAAGACTGGTATAACTATTTAATCTTTCACAATAAGTTCAGCATTTTAAGATTGTCTTCTTTACTGATGGACTGGTGAGCAGGAAAGAAAGGGAGGAAAATGTCCTCAGGAGGAGCTCTGAACGCAGTTATTTTATTATCAATGCATGACACTATCTAATTCACAGGACAACAATTCACAGCAGATGTGAGATGACATATCAGATCCATTTGTTGCCGTTCAAGTTCAAGTTCAACCTGAAAGCCAGAGTTTAATGAGCATTGCTCGGGTGTGTTTTACCAGGACCTCCTCTGGTGTTTGGTGTGTTTGTGGTGTGTGTCTTCTCGAGGGCCTCCATACTGTACTGAGCAGGACAGCTGTAGCGGTCCTCCTCCTCCCCCCCTCCTCCTCCCCACTCTCCTTCACAGAGTTCATTCTATCACTCTATTCCTGCACCTCCTGCCCTATTAATAACCTGCTGGTATCTGCCTCAGAATGGTTTGTCGTCCGTGGCATGTCACTCTGTGTGTAGAGAGAGCGACAAGATGAATCTACTGTATGTGTGTGTTTATGATATACGAACGTGTGTGTATGCTTACGTAGTGTGTGAAAGAATCAATAAAGAATGAGATTTAGGTTGGATTCAATTTAGGATTTGAGCCCATTTTTTGTCATGAGTTTGCATTTTTGTGCACATCCAAACTCGTCGCACATCCATCCCTGCTTATTGCACCGACTGACCTGCTGCTGCTGGAAAGACTTGAGTCTCTTCTTGAAGCGTGAGGGGAGGACAAAGTCACACCCCCTGGCCAGAAAGGCCAGCTCCCCCCTCAGGTCAGGGTCCCGGCGTAACGACGTCTCCTTGATCATCATGGTGGGGACCGTGACAGGCAACCCCCCACCAGAGACGGCCAACGGTGCGGCTACTGACACGGCGACGGACCAGCTTGCCCGGCAAGCAAACAAAGAAATCAAGAGTGGACTGTCGTGGAAAAAAAGTCCACTTGACAGCTCAGATATCCAGTAATCAAAAAAATGGTCAAACACCTCAGGAAAGCATGTGTGTGATTTTCAGGCAAAATGCCCTTTTGGCAATGACTCACACTCACAAAATTTCTCTCCTCCTGGCTCCACTCGCATGTACAGGCTCCCAAAGCAGTAATCCAGCAGTGTATCTGTGCAAAGAGATGTTCCTTAAGACTCCCGTGCCACTTTGCAGGCCGGAAGGCAGAACCATGATACTGGGTCTGTTTTTTTCTGGTTAACCGCAACCGTAAAAAAAAACAGCAGCTTCTTTCTGGGGTAGAAAAACCTCTGGTGTCCCCCCGTGTCAGCTCTGGATGTATGTATTTGGTGTAGTCTCACTGGTGCCTGCTGCTCCAAGCTGGGCTCTGACAAACTGCACTGAGAAACATGAGCCATGCCGGGATCTGGCAACACACACATACACGCACACACACACACACACACAGCAAACCGGCTGTCCTGAGCATTAGGGTGAGGGGTGGGGTGGTGAGCGGGGTTCAGCCATGTTGCATATCTATGTGTAGTGTTTTGCAGGATCTGAGTGCTCATCAGTCTCTGCCTTCGACTAAAGTTAGCCGGTGGGAAGTTACAACTCAAAGCGAGTCTGACCGAAATCCGCAGACGGGGAAGTTCGCGTCGGCGCGGAGTGGAAAGGACAAATAAGCCGAAATGTTTTCTGCGGAGGCAGTTTGACATGGAGTGATGAGTCAGCAGGCGAGGCACCTGTTGTTATATCTGTCGACATACAGTTATTCCACTCTTCCATGAAGAGTCATTTCTTATTGGAGCTGAAACTAACACCTATTATTTTTATTCAGTATTTTTGAATAATTCATTAAGGTATTGCTTCTACAACCAACACTAGGGCTTTAAAATTATTATTTTCATGACAGATTCAATTGTCAATGAATTTCTTGATGAACTGATTAATAAAATACCCATCACACATCCCCCTAATAAACTATTACAATCACTATTGCATGAGAGAAAGAGCAGGAGATCCTCACATTTGAGAAGCTAAAACCAGAGAATGTTTGGCACTTTTCCTTGAAAGATGCTTTAAAGATTAATCAAAATAGTTGCTGATTAGTTTTCTGTCGATCGACTGATTGATCACTCGACTGATCATCAGGTCTGCTGAGACAGAATTCAGTCTGCAGTGATATAAACAAAGAAATATTTGAAAAGGTCCAGGGGACCAGAAACTGTTTAATAAAAACAGTGACCTCATCGTTTTAGCTCTACTCTTGATCGACACCTGCCAAAAGACAGTAAAGCCATCAGCAGGATTTAATTGAATTTTTCTTCATGCTTCTGTTATGTAGGTGCAAAATAAAAAATGTATCAGTCGTGCAATTCTTACAGTTAAACATATTTGCACCATCTCGTAGAAATTAGCATATATGGTATTAGCAAATTAATAGAGAGTGTGACTGCATAAAGTTATAAATTGCCAATATAACATCGTCCATCTGTCAGGAAGCCCACAGTCTATCATTTCATCCAGTAATACCAGGCCAGTGCCCTTTCAGTGCCAAGCAACACCAATCTGAAGCCTGACAGTGCAAGAGGGGGGATCCCTCAGGACAGACGGTGCGTGACCTATTTTAAACGTGCCCAGCTTAAAATCCCTCCAAGACGAAGACACTACACCAAATGTCTGCCATATAACTGTTTACACGTACTGTACCATGTATATCAATGCTTGCCGCTGACTGTCAAAGGAAAGGAAACCGTCAAGTTTCTCAGAATCTGTTGGCGCAGTAAACAGATTCCACCGTGGTTGAGTATCAGAGCAGCGCAGATAGAGAGTCTAGCGCCCTCTAGTGCTGCATAAGTTTAGTAACTCGTGAAATCGAGGGTTATTTAGGTAGAAATACATCACTGCTGTAGGATGGAAACTTCTTTTCCACTTAAAGTGGGCTAAAACCTAAGTGGCCCACTTGTTATTTCCTATTTTCAGGAGTTTATCCTCCTGTTTTTCTACTATATTCCATGATGTGTCATGCGTTGGAGTCCTGCTTCTTGCTGTCCTTGTGTTTCAGTATATGTTTTCCAACTGCTAATGCCTGAGCATCACTGACAAGATGTTGTGTGAGTAACAGATGAGTGTCCCTCTCACACCAGAAACATACGAGATGTTCATGGATGGACTTTCCAGAGAAATAAGTGAGTCACCTTGGGTTTTAGGGTAACTCCTCTCCCTGTACGCCCTGCTGAATTCTTTGGAACAACTGGACTCTGTACTAAAGCCAAGGTCACATACCGATCCCACACACACACACACACATACACACACTCACGCTGACACACATTGTCTGCTTTCTGACCACTTCTCACCTCAGTGCTGCTGCAGCAGCGGGGAAACATTATACCATCACTATTGCGTGTCTATCAACAAATGAGCACAATCTGAGGACTGTCATCTCCCCAGCCTTTCATGTCATGTTGGATTACCCCTCCCTTTCTTTTCCACTCACTCGCTCCCTGCTGAGAGCCCGATCACTGAAAGTTAGTGCCTGCCACTTCCTCTACACCGCCTCATCAACTGTGGCGATACACTTGTGATATCATAAATCTCTGTATAAAGAGATACGTGTGTGCGCGGAGAGCCAGAGCAGATGCCATTGGGGCAGCTGCGTGCTCTTTTCCCTGCCTGACTGACAGTCGGTGTGTAATTCTGCCCTCTGCAAAAAAAAAAGTCTCTGCTCGGTCCTAAAACCTGCCTCTCATCCCCACTCAAGTGTTTAAAGTGACTCTACATGTTACTTAAGGTGGCATAAAAGCAAAACAAATGAAACGGCTGACTTACATAGATGTGAAGACTGTGAGAACGGTGCGAGGGCCGACTCATTTAAAGATTCTGAGATGTTCTACTACAGTATGTGGGACGGTAGCTGCGGTCTGCTCAGGTGACGTGTGTACAACTTGGGGGACAAACTGTTCCCAATGGGAGGGATCCGTAAAGAAATCCGTCAGCAGTGATGTGTGTGTCACTTCTGTTGCAAAGGAAATGCTTTACTAGTTAATATGCTATATAAAAGTTAGTTTAGTTAGTTGTTCAACATAAATTGCAAAGAAAAAGAAAGAAACAATGTTTTGAAGTGCAAAGTTATTAACTTCAGCTATATAGTCAAGATTATTATATTGTGTTAAAGCTGCAGTAATCAATATTTTTATATTAACAATAGAAATGACTGTTTGTAATGTGGAAAGGGTCAGTGAACCCAATAACCACCTAACCACTTGTTTGGCTTTGATTGGGAACAGTAGGTGCCAGTCTTTCTCAACAGGGTCAAAGAGACCTATTGCTGCCTTCTTAGACATAATAGATAACTGCTGATAACAGACATCTTTGTCTCCAGACTAGAATATGCTGACAATAACACCTCCATGGGTAAAAACATTCTCTTTGACTAATTCTGGGCGTATAGTATTTGTGGTGTTATCTTTGGGTTTAAAGATCCACCAGGATGACTTGGGCAGAATGTGAGACCGACTCAGGCACTTCTGATGAACTTTGAGAGTGTCTCTAATTCTCCTTGATCAAGTGACAATAAATAATCAGAGGCTCCTGAACACTTTCTTGACCTCAGCATTGACCTTTGACTTCAGCAATTTCTCCTCAACACTACCCAGTACCAAAAGACAGACGCAGCTCGTCCACCAACGAGCTGGTGAACATAGTGGAGCATTTAGCAGCTACGGAACCGGATATTTCCCTCAAGAAACAGAATCTAAATGACATCTCTTCATTAAAAAATCAAACTTGTTTAATAATATAAAAAAATGCTGATTGGATCCACAACATGTGATGCAGTACGACTTTTATCTTGTTATGAGCGAGCTGATGCTCGGTTAGGGAGAGAAAAAGCATGCATGCAGGCAGGGTGAGATGAAAAGCATTTGGGAGTTACGGGAGGTTAGGGACTGAGCAACAGGTGTGTGTAAGAGTGTGTTGAGTGTTATGTCTGCAAGTGCTTTCCTCCGCCCACCGCGCAAAACCTAATCCAACCCTCCTGCCACAGGAACAGGTGAGTCAGCAGCCTTAACGGCATTGATCAAAAGCATGCATGATGGGAAGAGCGGAGGGACCGAAGCAGAGGATCAGTTGTACCACAACAACTGTCGCCTTCGTCCCAACTGTTAAATACACACTGGACGTGCACACATGCCCTCCTAAAAGGGTTTAATTAGCACACAAGCATTCATACATGTGTCTAATTTGCCGGGCCCTATCGTTTGTGTGAGAGTGTGTGGGTGTGTGTGGGTGTGCACCGGTGCCTCGATGGATTCGGTTAACAGGAACTGATTCTTCCAATCCTCCAGAGAAGTTGAATAGTGTGAACATAACAACTTCCTAAACACACACACACACACACACCTGCTCAGTAAAAGGGGCTGTCTGCTGCGTGTAAAATTATCTGTGTATATATAGCAACCGATTTCATGCTTATTTCTGCTTCAGGCACTGGGCAGACTTCACACACACACATGGATGCACACGTGGCGACACACGCACGCACACCACGCACACTCATTTCTGAGAAAACTTAGAGTTATGATCAGGCATTCAAGTGGACTGCTCATATTAAACATATTAATAACATTTATTGTTTGACTAACTTTCTCTGATCAAAGTCAGATATATTTTTAATTGTAATATGATCAGATCTTTGGATGAGCTAAATGCTAAAATTATTCACGCTGCTTTTATTTTTTGAGATCATGACGTGTTACGTATGTCAGCCTTATATTTTTATGTCACGTTATTTTTAATACTTGCAGTGAAACCTGGGACAAATAAAGTTTAAACTTGAACCTGATATCGCATGAAATAAGCGACGACGCCCCCCCCCCATCCCCTGCTCATCTCTGTGATTATACACACCCTCACTTTAGGCCATGCCTGCCAAATGCCATCTCCATGGCGATAACCCTTTCCCTGGATTGAGTGGCGGGTGGAATGCTCCCAAGGTTACCGTGCCAACAGCAGGAAACGCAGTTCACATCGCCGCTCTATTCTTTATTCCCAGTCTCACTTCCTGTCAAGAAGGACACACACACACACACACAAAGTTGCCTTGGGAACCTCCTCCCTAAACTGAGGAGAACGAGCAGAGTTCAAGTGTTGCTTCCGTGATAGATGAAGTGAATCAGTGCCTGGCCACGGTCTACCTCACATCCGAATCAGAGGAGGACAACATGGGAACGGTTAAAGACACAGCTGCTGTAGCTGTTTTGAGAGGAAGCAGAGGCTGGTCTGTAATAAAAACATCAGTGCAACATCAGCCAACGCTCCAAGCAGTTGAACATTTTCTTTCCCCATTTTCACGTGTTGTGAGATTCTTATTTCACAAACTTTTCGTGGTAAAGACACTCTGCCATCACCTCTCAAGTTGAGTTGAGGATCCTGTTGCTAGTAGCAACAACTAGCACAGCTTTTGTTGTTTACATCCTCCAGTTTTGTCAGATCAGTGACTTTGCAAATATTGTCAGTGACCTACTACCCAAATGCCCTTGAGCATGTAGGTTCCTTATTATTATCAGCGTTTATAATAACACTTAGTGCTAATTGCTAAAACGACATTCTAATTTACTATTCCGATAACTGTGTGCTGATGTTGTGCATTTTACTCTCAACTGGTCATAATTCTTATATGGGGACATTTGAGGAAATTCTCTAATTGAATTTCTGGCAGCGACAGTTAGCATAGCAGAGCATTTCCCTATGGAAATAAAGGGAAACAGCTCACCTGTCCAATAATAACAAATTCTGTCTACAAGCACCTCTAAAGATGACAGGTACTGTATAACAAGTTTTATCTTGCCGAACCTGGGGCGACAGAGCCTTCTCTGTAGCTGCCCACTCCCTCTGGAAGTCTCTCCCCAAACACATCCGTGACTGCACTGACTTGCCCACCAACAAAAACACACTTTTTTAAAATTAGCTTTTAATGTTTAGCTCAGTCTATTGTGTTTTCAGTGTACTATTTCATACTGTTTTGCTGATTAGATGTTTTATTTTATGTAAAGTGTCTTTGAGTACCATGAAAAGCGCTTTAAAATAAAATTAGTTAGTCTAATATTATTATTATTATCTTAAAAACAGCAATTCAGTTTTGTGCCAGACTACTTGTCGGATCTGAGCGGCTGCCCGGCCACAAGCAGAGACTCCAGGATGTTACTGCTTCCAACTAAGAAACTGTCTGCACATAATTACCTATAAAACATTTGTTGGTTTTACACTTCTGCTTTTGTATGGATTAAGCAGGAGATATAATATGGTAATACAGATACATATATTCATTTTCTCATCTCACTGTCCGCAAACAAAAGCAAATAAGCATATTTTTATTGGACAGTGTTCTGTGTTTACTTCACGACATAGCAGTGCACCAACATGCAGGGTGTGTTTGAGTAAAGATATTTTACAGCACCGTAAATAACCATTTAAAAGTACAGCAAACCTCACTGGAAGTGTATTTCTTTCAAACAGTAACTATACACAAAATGCACAAAGCTATATCAAATGAAAAAAATTAAAGAACATACCAACAACAACTCAATATCAGATGTCAGTTTCTAGCCAATGTGCACTCTAACTACCTAACTGCGTCACATAAATAAGTAGAATTGCATCGATAATCACAGGAAGTATCATAGGAACATCTTCATGCCATGAAAAGATGTATAGAATTCTTTGTAATGTTTCACTTTATTGCCTATTTCTGGGACGGATGGACATCACAAAAAAAACTGTCCAATAAATCATGTCCCTCAGCAGGAACAGCAGCCTGTCATCAGGTAATCTTTAATAACAACAAACCCCAGGCCTTCATTTGCCAGGATGACTTTTATATTTATACACATGGCTATCGTGGGGCAAGTTTTGCATTACCTTCCCTTGGCTATCTTAAGATTTAGAGTAAGTGAGCTAATCCTTCATCAGCAATAGTGATGGGCCTCTGCCTGAAGCTGCAGCGACAGAGAGCTGTCACGAGAGATTGCAGCTGGAGACTTCACGCAGCCAATGGAGGAGCACATCGGCTCCTGTTACCTCTCTTTTTCAGAGAGAAGAGTAAAGATAGACAGGAATGTAAGGGAGGGAGAAATGTGTCAGCATTATGAAGTAGGCACTGCGCGAACCATTTCACATTTACTTGCAGACTTGTGATATTAAGAAAAAAAAAATCTCGGTGGGAGACGGCACTGAAGAAAGCAGGCATGCAAGTATGTTGCATAAGGCATGATCCTACCCTAACCATCTTAATGTCCCTCTGCCAGGCACCATTTCCCCCAAAATTGAATAAAACGTATTATTCAAGCAGACAACAAAAGACAATAGTCTATAAAAACACCCGGTACAGGACTTTATCTTGCACCACCCTTTTATTTCATCACAATGTCACAATCATAACAGATTGTGTCATTGTTACAACACAGAACGCTTTACTTCCTTTGCTGTAGCAGCTCAAGAAACGGAATAACATGAAAACACAATTTTTGTTTTTTTAATCTAGATCCTGAAACACTAGTGTTAGTTCACAGATCACCCCGTAGATGGAGCTGTAGATCCTCTTCACCAACAAACACAGAAGCGAGGTCGGCACAGTAACCCGTGGTAAAGCAGGGAGCTGGGAGTCGCTAGAGGGTAGCAGCTCTCTGCTTGTTCCCACGTCTGAACCATCCAACGCTCAAGCCTCACAGGTGAGCCTGGATCTGACAGAAGATGCTGGTTCTTTGATCCTCTCTCCGCTCCCCCCCTTTTCTTTTCTCGTCTTATTCAAGAAGCCAAAATTCCTGACATCCTGCTGCCTGACAGAGCGAGAGGTTTGTCAGATGAAAAGCGCACGGATCACAAAAGGGGTAACCTGAACCTTCAGATATCATTTCTATACAAGTAAAACATGCAGGTTTGTCATTAGTGACACACTGCACACGGTAATTCATATTTTGATTCAAGTGCAATCACTTTTTCTAACATTATAAGCAGCTTGTATCCTGGTGCATTTAAATTCAGGACAAAGGGATGAAAATAACTTTTTCTGGACAGGAGAGCGTCTTAGCACTGACGCAAGTTCTGGAGAAAACCCCCCCTTGGCCTAGTTTGGGTGGAGCTGGGTGAAGGGTGCGTTCAAAGGAAGGAGGGAGGGAGGGTGTGTGTGTGTTAAACAGGGAGACTGTAGGGAGATGGGTGGGTGGAGGGGGTGATGTTTGTACCGAGTCATAACGTTCTGGAACACTGGCAAACTCTATCACATGGAAACAAACACACACACACACACACACACACACACACAGCCACACCCACATCATCGCAGTCAGTATTCTGAAATAAACCTAAGAACACGTCCAGTCTCCATCCGATCTCCCCCTTGGTGCCATGATTCTGCGAGGGAGCTCCCACCAGAAAAATCAGACTGCGCAAATGATATTCCGGGTTAGGGGAGTCCCACCAGCTATCTACTGCTTATAAACATGTTGTGATGGTTTCCACGGCGACACATATGGAGGTCCAAAGAGTTACGCTACAATGCCTCCCACTGAGCCAAAAACTTTTCAGATGAAAAAAAAATTCAGGCTCACATAAAAGAAAAAAAAAAGGCTTGAATGTGTGTGTGTGTGTGTGCGTGCATACAAGTGTACACACTCCAACAGAACACACACTGCACTGGAAACAGCAGTTGGATGATCTCCCAGCCTGCACTGGGAGTGGTAAATCATGATGTCACTTGCTTAAATGTGCTGGTGTGTATGTATGTGAACATCCCCCAGCCAAATGTGCAAAGTTAATGAACTCCACCATTTCTCTATGTGTGTGTGTGTGTGTGTGTGTAGCAAAGGGCTGGGTGGAGAATAATTCCATTGTCCAGGCTAACCTTGGATGGTATGAACTGTATTGGAAAAGTCCTCTCCCGCATAGCAACACAGGCCTCTGTGTGGGAGCGTATTGTGTGTGTATGAATGTGTCAGTGTGTGTGTGTGTGCATGTATAAATAAATGCATTCATCTGTGTGCTCGCGCACCTAGGTTGAAACAGTCGTCTTTCCCCGCTTGGTCGAGGTTCCCGCTGTGACCTTATTTCCTGTGGAAGCAGCCGAGGAATGATGTCATCCTCCGCCAACCCAGAGTCAACAACTGTACGGTGCAGGGCCCCCACGACGGCTCCAACTCCATCCCCCTCCCCCAAGCACCCGGAGTCTCTTTCTCATCTGTGTTTTTTTTTTGTACGCTCACTCCTCTTCTTGTCTAAATCCCTATGAATTCCTCTTTTCTCTAAGTCAACTTCTCAGATAACAAAAAAACTTCCACCACCCCTCCTGCTGCCTTACAGACATTCATTCATTCGGCTTTCCTGTCTTCCTGTTGTTTCCTTTCTATCCTTCCTTATTTCTTTATCCCTTCTTCTATCCTTTTTTTTTTTCCTCTATAAGGCCCTCGGTGCCAAAAAGTAGCAGATCCGAAGGTCAAAAGTTCCTCTCCCCAGCTGGCTAAAAAAATATGGGCAGGAAAAAGTCAGAGAGAGGAACACACTGACTCACACAAGAAGACTGTTGTTGCACCGCTATTTTAAGATAAGAACATAACGAACTGTGTGACTCTGAAAGCAGGTGTATCCACAAACTCAATCCACTTTCAAGATAGATTACACAGCTACAGGCACACTCATTATTAAACCTCATTTCTAGATTTATTTTTTTTGGTTTTGGTGTGTGTAATCACACATACGAGTCAACAGGACCTGAGAAAAGTGTTACTAGGAGAGGGTGTGTTGCTTAGTTGACAAAAAAAAACAACGATTTACTCACACAGTGCGTTGTCACGTTTGCTGTTAAAAAGGGGAAATTAATTCCACTGAAAGTTATCTTTCGATTTGGCAATGGACATGTCACCATTGCCACTGGGCGGCAGTAGCTCAGTGCATAGGGACTTGGCTTGGGAACCGGAGAGTGGCTGGTTCAAGTCCAAAAATATGTAAAGTGGACTGGTAGCTGGAGAGGTGCCAGCTCACCTCCTTGTGCCCTTGAGCAAGGCACCGAACCCCCCCCCCAACTCCTCAGGGGGGCTGCCCATCACTCCACCATCTCTCTCCAAAATGCATGTAAATAAAACATTGTGAAAAAAGAATTTCCCCATTGAGACATTAATAAAGTATCTCTTCTAATCATTTTCCAGCAGATGATTTCTCAATTATGGTTCAAACCCAGAAATGGACAAAGTGTGAAAAGATTCTCCACCACCTCTGCACCAGTTTCCTGTTAAAGGGGGACCCTCAGGCACACCCTGACTCGAGCTGTAACTGACCGGCCTAGCAATGCATCCGAAGCAGTTGGCAAAAACACTCAAATCAACAGCGGGTTAATTAAGCCATCAGAATGGCAGCTCTGGATACGGCCAGGAGTGTACGTGTGCGTAAATCATGTCACCATTGGCTGAACCGAGACACTCCCACCGAAACAAAAACATACAGCTCAAGTTCAGGGGAAGGGAAATCTATTCTCAGATATCTGTTCTGATATTTTGCACAAAAAAACAGAGAGATGGGAAGAAAAACACAAACCAACTGCGTCAGGAAGGCCGCTGACTTCAAGTACCACTAACATGTTGAGCCAACTTTCCTCGCATCATCACCGCTGCCACGTCTCCCCGCTCTCACTTTGACTGTCGCAGCCGAGCCTCTGATTTATATCAGCTCTCTTCCTTGTCTCCATGGAGATTAATGGGTCTGCTCTGACAGGTGCAGAAAGCCTTGTATTAGTCTGTCAGCAGCAGAATCAACAATAAACACATGTGCATGAGCACACACACACACACATCCACGTGTAGATGAGGATGCTACTGACTTGAGGCCAGTGTCATCCCGTAGGGGCTTAGCGAAGCTTCCCATCAAAGCCACGGCAGTGCCAAGGGAAACACAGCTACAAATCAAGGTGGAGTGTAGTAACTAGTTGTGTGTATGAGAGCGCTTGTGTGTGAGGGGGGGGGCTTGCCTTGTTTATAGTTTGATTGGCAGTTTAATGTGCAACCGAGGCAGGAGGCGGGGATGGCACTGTGAGATATTAGCATAATTCCCAGAGTGCCAGAGTCAGTATTGGGTGTCAGAAAGCTATTCCGAAACTCAGCTGTGACCCACAGTAGCACTGGGTCAACTTACCCTCAGGCCAACAAACACACACACATACACACACACACGTGTTCCATCAAACACACATTCACCAGATGGGATTCATACGAATGCACCTGTATGCACATGCACATACACGAATACATGAACGTGCACGAGCACCTACACATGTAAGAAGTCCGGGATGAATACGCAACAAACAGACAAACAAACAAACAAACATGGACACCTTCACACACTCACACACACACACATACGCAGGTCCATTTACACTGTGGCGACAGTGAGTCTGTTAGCGGGATGCCATAGTACCGAGGGGTGGACAGATTTAGGCCTCCCTCACACCTAGCTCTGCCAGGGGGCGGAGGGGGGGTTGGAGGGTAACGATACCGTTAACACTTAGTGTGCCAACAGTTGCCCCCCACCCCCCAGGCTCCGACACCCCACCCCACTTCACCCTGACCCAACAACGCCCACCCACCAAACCCCCTCCTGCTGTGCTCCAATCAGCACCTCTCATTTGGTTGCTCTGCCCTCCACACAGCAACAACTGTTATTCACCGCTCCCAAAATAACACGGCAGCCAATCACAGGGCAGGAAGGGGAAGCTGTGGTCATTGTAGACCGGCTCCTTGACTGTAGGTGAAAGACGGGACGCGGTAAACAGAAAAACAAATAGCAGAAAAGAAAGGGGGAAAAAAGGTAGAAAGAGAGACTGACAGGTGTAAGAATGGCGAGATGCTGATGAAGAGACGTGGAGGCAGAGGAGCAGAAAGACAAAAACAAGACAGGAAAGAGGGATGGACGGGCAGACAGAGGACGGAGGAGGATTGAGATCGCGTAATGATGTGTTCGGGTGCTTGCTGTTCTGTTCTGACTGTGGCAGCTACCATGGTAACCTCATAAATAGGTGCCCTACATATCGTCGGGGCATAAGGTTACACAGCTCAGTAAACAAACAGCAGTGCGAGACTGGTGAGGAGAAGGAGGGACGACGGGGAGAGCAAAACAAGCAAATTAGCGAGGGATAAAAAGCAATTAAAGGATGAGGCATTAAAATAAAAATTGATTTGACTTGATATCTCTGTAGGTATTAATGTGTTGTCTGTCTGTCACGCACAATTAATTAAATCTGCAATGTGCTGTTGAACACCCACATGCGAGACAAGCTGAGGTAATGCCGCCGCCCCCCCCTTTCTAAGTTTATTCACAGTGTCAGTAGCTTATACACACCAATTCACACACACACACACACACACACACACACACACACTGAAACACACGCTCCAATTGCCTTGCCCTCGCTCTGTAGCACAACCCTAAATTACCTTTAAATATTCCCCCGGGGTGGAAAGGAGAGCCAACACACACACACACACACACACGTCTGCAAAAACACACTCACACAAACATTCATGGTTCAAAACACAATTTAGAAACCAGAAAGAGTCAACAAAAGAGCCACTCCTTACACAATGAGCTATTCTGTTCCATGATTCAGAGCACCAAGCTTTTTATTCAAGCCCAGATAGGGAAACTGTATCAGCGCGTTCATCGCAGTTAATGAATACTATTCATCACGGCCCATCAATTACACTGGCATCAACCCTGTTGTGTCAAAGCGATAAAATTCTCGCCTGGGTGTTTTTTTTTCTATGTCTTTCAAATTGTCTCTTCTCACTCTAACGCTGTCAATCACTCGGTTTCTTGGTTCACTGCATGTCTGTCACTTTCAGACTCTCTTGTCTGTTTGCTTCTCACGCCATGGCGAGAGTAAAACGTTCAACACAACGGGAATTGAATCAAAGCTGCACAGCGTGCAAATATCCTCCAAAATCATGAAGCGGGACTTGAGTAAAGAAAAGAGTCCTACTTCTGCTGATATCAGCTCAAGCTGAGACACTGATTTGCAACAGATGGTGCCATACACAGAAATACCAGAAGTGACAATTGTCTTCTACAAAGCAGCAGGCTGGTGTTTGAGCCAGAGAAAGTTGGACTCAATAATGACAGAGAGAATAATAAATAATTCAGGTCTGAGATCTGCAGTTTATTACGTGATTGAAATCTCATTCCTCTATTTCCTAGAAGGGCTTTAAATGCAAGACCTGATTGCGCTAAATGAAATCTCAAATGGTGCGTTGATACGCGGGTAATCATGCAGGTGTGTCTTTCACTTACTCTAATCACTTCTGGAGTCTGCTGGATGAGGAGGGTTGAACCGGTGTCTCTCACGGGAGCAGGGTCACCGACAGCAGCTGCAGCATCTCTTGCTGCTACCGCGACTGGGATCGCAGCGGGGGCTGGTGCTTCAGGTGCAGCCACAGGTGTAGGTTCAGCTGGTTGTGCAGAGGAATGCAAGCTTGCAGGTGCAGATGTTTCAGGGCTGAGGATGGATTTTGGATCGGTCTCACCTGTAGAGGCTTCGGTAACTTCTATAGCCTCAGTTATAGGCTCAGGGATGGGTGTAGGCAGAGGTTTGGGGGCAGCATCAGGTGTAAGTTTAGGTGCAGGTTCAGAGGGAACATTGCACACAGCTTCAGATGCTGCAGTTATGGGTGGTGGTGCAGGTGAAACTGCAGGTGTATTTGCAAGGGAGTGTTTTGGCGGTATAGCTGGGACCACATCTGTGTGTATAGGTGGAGGAGTGGGAGAAGCTGGTGGGTTTGGGCTCTCAAGAGGGGTGTCAGCTCTGCCTGTGGTAGCCAGTGTATCCTGCAGGAGCCTCATCACCTCCCGCTCCTTCCCACACTTTCTCTCAGCACTCCCTGTGCTCCCTGCCCCAGAATCCACCAGCTCCTGAGCAAAACTCTCAATGCTCTCCAGGATCCTCAGGAGCAGTGCCCCATCCTCCTCCTCACCCACCACAGCTTCACTGTTCTCTCCCTGGGGAGGGGTGAGGCTTTGGGGACTCCTGGAGCTAGGGCCATTCATGGGTAGATGGCTCTCTGGCTTCTGGACATGGAACTGGGCCATTTTGGGCTGGGTGAGGGCCTCAGTGGAAGTGATTCCCTGGCCTCCTTCCCTCTTCCTGGTTTTGGCTGGAAGTGGTGGCTCAGTGTTTCTGGGGTGGCTCATACTCTGAGAAAGATTCTCTAAGTCCATCAGCAGCTTGTCAATGTCATCATTCCTGTGTGAGACAGCTTTGGGTGCTGAGACTGTTTGTGAGGCAGAGGAAGGCCAAGTGGGGCTGTAGCCAGCGCTGGCTGGTAAAGTACTCGAAGAGTTATGGTGTGTGTGTGGATGGGATAACTGCATGTGTTGACCCAACGTTGTCCCGTTTTTGTTTGGGGTAGTTTTTACCCCTCTGGTTGGAGTGTGTGTCTGTTGTGGGATTTGTTCTGGTGTCTTCTCCACTTCTGCTTCCTCCTCCTCAATATAAAGAGCCTCCATGGGGGATGCCGGAGGTGTGTGTGTGTACGGCGGGGTTGGGGAGGTACGAAGAGGGGAAGGAGAGTGTGTTGGGGAGGATCTGGATGGAGAGCATGTGACGGACGGGGGAGAGAGTGTGTGTTGTGTGATAGAAGAAGGATGGGGATGTTGTAGTCCATTGATAAGTGGGGTGGCTCTGGATGGGGAGCTTTGGACTGGTTTGGTATGGATGGAGTCTGATTTCAAAGAAGATGAGGAGGAAGAAGAAGATGTAGAATGAGAAACAGTCTTTGGGATAGGAGGTGAATGGACCACATCCTCATAGCGAGGAGGTTGCTCATTGCCAAAAATGGGAGAGTACGGCCCCTGCTGGATGGAGTGAAGAGTGTTGACCAGCTCAGCCAGATCACTGTGCCCGCTTCCAGGTGCACCCTGACCCCCCTGTCCACCACCTCCCAAACTTCCAATACCCTCCAGCTCCAGAGGTAGTCTCTTCAAATAGGTGCTGAGCCGTGTCATCACAGCCCGATACATACTGTCAGGACTGGCTCCTCCATCCTCTGGCCCTCCACCAGCTTTTCGTCTGATGCACTGCTTAATGATGTCGGTGCATTTCTTTAGATCTTCAGAACATTTAAGGAGGATGTCAAGGCAGGCGCGGATGTCCTCCCCGCCTGCTCCCCCAGAGCCCGCCTCTGCTCGTGTTTTCTCCAGCAGACGGGCAATCAGGTTCTCCTCTCCAAGGGCATTGAGGTACAGGGAGGCCACCGTGTTCAGACTTTGATCCAAAGACCCAATACTTGATAGGCTGCTTGTTGATCCACCACCCACTTTGGTGATGGCTGACAAGGTGCCTGTGCTGCCCTTTATCTTTGTCTCCTCCAGGCCTGATCCTTTCCCTGGCACAAACGGTGGCAGGTTCTCATCATTAGAAGTAGCCATGCCATTTGTCATGCTATTCGTCGTTCCGTTCGTGGTGATGTGGGAGCTGAAGTGACCGTAGATTATCTCCAGGTCAGTGGAGCGGCGGCTGAAAGAGTCAGGACGGACCTTACGACCTTTCCGGAAGGTGACATGGCTGGAAGAAGAGAGTCGGAGCTTGTCAAAAGAAAACTCTTTGAGCTTACCACTGGCCAGGTTGATGGCCTCTTCAGTAATGTCCTTCAGACTGCCAGAGGAGCACAGGTTCCCAGCGGATCCTCCGACAATGGGAGTCTTTTTACCACGCCACGTGGGGCTGTCCTCCCCTAAAGACAAATTGCCACTGCTGCCTGCCCTCTCTAGACCGCCGTTATAAGTCGCATCCATGGTAACACTAATTTTACCATGGTTTGGAAGTTGTTGAGTAATCATGTTATGGGAGTGTATGAGTGAGTTGTTGGGGTCAACATATGCAGGGTCAGGCGCAACAAGCAGCTCGGAGCACGTGCCGCGGTGTGCGACCGTACAGTCCAGTCCCTGGGACAGCGCCCCACATGGCCCGGAGCAGTAGTGCACAGCGTGGGAGTGAGTACGCCGGTCCACTACCACACTGTTGTAGCAGCTCACACTGCTCACCACTACACGATAGGCTGCTGCCATGGCGACCAGTGTCCTTCAGGTCATAAAAAAGGGCAAAACAATATCAAAGTGTAAAACAAAAATATAGCTTTAAAAATACTGAATTATTATAATGTTTTTGTTGAAACTTCTTCAGTTAGGAGACAAAAATGCTGAATCATCTTGCTGAAAAAAATGTCCTTTAACTCCATGTTGAACAATTAGCAAAGATTGGCAAAGAAATGTCCACAACAACAGAGTCAATATCCTTTCATGCTGAAAGAGTTTTAAAGGGTTCCACTCTCTTGCAGAGGCAAAAAATTCCTTGTCTGAAATTTCCGGGCCTCTTAATAACAGCTGTACTGTTTCTCCTCTCTCCACAGGAACCTTCTCCGTTTCCTCTAGCAGCAGCTCATTAGCCACTAATGACAGCCGTGGAGGATGGCGACGGCAGAAGATCCAGCTGGGATATCACCATCCTTCCAAAGAAGCAGCCCCAGGGGCCTAATCCAAGGCCGGCGAGACCTCAACATTGCCCCAGGCCGCTCTCATCCCGTGGGCAATGAGATGTTGGAAGAACCCCCTTATCCCGCTCTGTGGTTTCTGTCTGAAGTCCCGGTGGAGCTGAGAACTGTTTGCTGACTCCAACACAGCTGCTGACTAGCAGGGGACCGACCACAGATGGCCGCCTGCCTCTTCGCTGCTCTGCCTCTTTCCGTGCGTGTATGTCAGTCCCGTACGCTCTCTCGCCCCTTCCGTCTCCCGCTGTCAGCCATGTGTCAGAGGAAGTGTTCGCTTCTGACAGGAGGACACCACCTGCGAGTCAGCAGAGAAGGACAGGGGTGGAGGGAGGGATGGAGGGAGGGGAGAGGGTGAGAAAGAGCGAAAGGGAAAAAAGAGAGAGAGAAAGTAAATCATTAAGACAGTTATCAAGAAGTGGATCGTTGTGAATGTAAGTGCATGAAGAGTGCACGTTGTGTATGAGTAAGACACTCATCATCCAGATTACAGCTGATAAGGGGCTTTAGCCTCTTTGTCATCAAAAAAATGTACGAAACCGCACATAACTTCCTGCCGCATCCACCTCAAAAACACACACATACATATAGATCAAAAAGATGGGAGGGAGCCAGACATAGAAGTGTGGAAGGTTAAACAGGCAAAGTAGTAATAATAAAAAAAAAAAGGATGTGACTCAGACTCCCTCTTTTATCACAGCAGAGCTACAAAGAGATTTCTTTGACCCAGCTGAGAAATCACAGCTCAGTAAAAGTGAGGCAGGTGTGTGGGAAGGGGGGGAAACACCTGTTGCCCTCACGTTCACTGCGCTCCAGCACAAGTATATTAAATTATATTTGTTTTTTTTCTGTCTACTGTGTTTGATTCTTATTCTATTTCAGCTTCAGCTGTGTTTCGGAAGAAAAAAGAAAATACGCCGAAGCACAAACACACATACAAGAATGAAAAGAGAGGAACACACTGCCGAACACAACAAGTAGTAAAAGAGGTTACAGCGTGACCAAAGGACATAAATGTGTTTTCAACTGAGACACCCATCCCTGCTCTCTTTATTATATTATAAGCCTTAATAAAACAAATACTGCTCACATGGCTGCAAAATATCAGGGAACTTTTGGACCTACAGATCCAACTAAAAGTTTTACAACAGACAACAAAACATGTTTCAGAATGTAGGCACTTGCAGATTTTAGATTTAGGATTTCAGACTTTTTAGTCTGCAGATGAACCACCACTGCCGAGGGGTTCATATTGGTGAGGCAGCTCTGTACACTCAAAAGAAGTCAAGCAAAACACCAGTAACACGCCACATACCAGGAACTAACACGGCCTGAGCAGAAGGTAAACACATTGTGCTGCAAGCCTGCAAGCGAGACTGATTGGTAGAGCGATTTAAATGTCGTCTAAAGAAAAAGTGAGAAGATTTAGCGTGTAGGGACATAGTTCTTTCATTCTTGTTTCTCTGTCTCTACATCTCTTTCGCCCCCTCTATCAATTACTTTTAGATGCCTCCATGTCTTAGTTTCAGTCTTCGACTGCACTGATTTCTTTCCTCCCTCCCCCTCCGCAGGGGCAAGGCATTCCTCAAGAGCTGTGCCCTCTTACACATGCATGCCTATGCGTACTGTATATACATGCATGCATTAGCTGTGGTGCAGTGAGGCCGCACCACTATAGCCACAACCAGGCCAAACGTGCAATCTAGCCTCAACCTTAATCTTAAAACATACAAACATACTGTATATGTGCTGAAATGGTCAAGACATTGAATAAATCTAAAAGATTTTAAAACATGAAGCTCTTGTAGTCAAATATTGTTTTTAAGCGTTTATGAAAACAGAGACGCATCTGATGGTTTATACAAGTTCGTACCTGTGGGGCGCAGGGTTTTCAGAATAACCACGGGAAGAAAGAACAACACCGAAAAAGGTTATTACAACTCAGACTGAGATCGCGGACACATGATCTGCAGCGGGTTCTCGAGGGAATTATGGAGCCAGAGTTTCCTACTTTTAAAAGTGTGAAAAAGGAGCAACCGGGGAGAGAGAGAGAGAGAGGGGAGTAATGATTGGTGGGTTTGTGGGTGGGGGAGAGAGAGAGCGGCTGGCAAGGTGGGGGTGGAAGGTTGTGGCACCTGGAAAAACAACTATTTAAGGAGGTCATATGGAAAAAAACAGACGGTCGCCTCATCTTTCTGTCTCCTTTCTCCCTGCGCAAACACAACAGCTGGATGCTGCTGAATCAGCCTGGCAGGCAGGAAATTACACTTCCTGGCAAGTTGCACTCAAAATCTGGACAGACAGTTAGAAATAGACTATTATAGGACAGTAATGGCACATGCACGCTCCTTCTTCCTTGCTATATACACTCTTAATATCTGTGTGTATATCTCAGTAAACAGTTTCCCAAATTGATACCGAACATGTAAACAAACTCCACCGGTGTTTATAACTCTCTCACACACACACATGCCTGTGCATATACCCACTTATCAGTGCCTGCACATGTTTTACTGATGCATATTACAGAAAAAGATGATTCACTAGTCAACACACACATTCTGATGTGTATTTTCAAGCCTTACTATGATTTAACGGCAGCTAAGTGTTGTGGGGGATTTTTTTTTTTTTTTTTTTTGGGAGGGGACGGCGGTATTTTACGGGCGAGTTGAGCTGAGAATGCGTGAAACATCAACAAGCCAAAAGCTTACTGAGCTAGGCTCACTTAGCTGAAGAGGAGTGTATTTGGACGGTTTATTTTCAAGAGATATTTCGAAGGAATAAACATAAAATAAACGTTTGTTAAGCTCATCGTAACCTGTTAATTCCAGCCACGGGTCGAACTCACTGTTGACCAAGTACAGAGTGAAGTTTTATGTGAGGTTTTAACAAAGGGCATCATGATGCAATTTGTAGTGGAACCTGATCTGCCTCCTTTATCCTTCGCTTCCTCCACTTCCTTTTTCTTTTCAGGAGGTTTTTTTTTTTTTTGCTCTCTCTCTCTCTGTGTGAATGGAAGAAGGTTGAGTGGTCGATTGTGTTCCCTGAGTCTCCCTGCTTTTATTTGTGACAACCTTTCCCCACCCCTCCCCGTCTCCTTCCCATCCTCTCATTCCGTCCCTCCTTCTTGTCTCTCTCCTCCATCTAAAAAAGTCTTTCCTTCAACCTGACCTTCAGCAGGAAGCTCTAAATCACCGGAGGCCACTTCTGTCACAACCTCCAATCTAGCCACTAAAAGTATGTTTGAGCATGTGTGTATGTGTGTGTGTGTGTGTGTGTGTGTGTGCTCGGGACCACTACTTTTGCACATGTTGTTGTGCATGTGTGTTAATGGGTACACAGCAAGAGGGGCAGGGTGGAGGAGGCCTCCCAGAGGAAGTGGGTCTTTGTGTGGGAGAAGGTCCAAATAGGAACCCCAAACATACCCCGAGGGAGTGTCGTCAGGTCTATACTAGCCCTCTCACTGTGCGTACACATGCACACACACACACACACACACATGCACAGACACAGCTTGATGCACAACGTGCAGTGCTGCTACTACTGAGATCAAACAGAGGAAACAGAGAGCTCGGCTCTGCTATGCACATACTAAACAGAACCACGAGAGAGAGGGACTAGTGGCTCTGTGGGTATTGACTTCTGCTCTACAATGGGAGACAACAGCAGCTACAAAAGAGGGATTACTGGGCTTTAAACAACATCACTCTCCTCCGAGGAACACAAACACAGACGCTCATAAAGAAATGCACGCAAACAAAACACCTACAATGTGCCATTTTTTATATTCAGCAAATATGACAGCCGTTGGATTGATTGCTGCCTTTTTCCATCCATGCATCCATTCTTTCTTTCTTGAATTATTTCTTACACTTTCCCTCTCGGCCCACACTCTGATCTTTTCTAAATGTCCAACAAACTAACTGCAGTTCTGACCCAATTCTCTGCTTCTTTGTGTAATCCTCACATGAATTATTTACCCCGACTTCTAAGTAACTGTCTGCCTCCATGCACGCAAACTCCACACTCATATTCTCTTCCAATATAGAGTCAAACTTATTCTGTATCTGAGTCGGTTCACCAGCTGTGCATCAATCAACTGTCTTGCCTTCATTTTTTAGAGAGAGAGAGAGATGCCGACAGATAGGAAGACACTCACGCCGGCAGACAGCTCTGTCCTTGTCAAGCCCGGGCCACACTTTGACAATTATCATCTATTTCAGCTACAGCTACAGCTGCAGAGAAAGTCAGGCTGAGAAAAAAAGTTAGAGAAAGATGGCCTGGCCGGCGATCAGATCAGTCCAAAATGGGAAGAGGAGAAATTGTGCAGGTGAAAAGACTCATCACAAGAGAACAAAAAAGAAAAAATACTGAAATCAGTATCAAATTATTTCCACAGAAACTGGTGGCCAAACAGACTAAAACACTTAAAATCACCCCGTCTGTATCTCCTTTTTCCCTCTTCCCTGCCTGTTCCCCGATGAAGTAAAAACACGTTAGAATACAAGTTAAATATTTGACTTTTTAAAACACAGCAGGGGCTTTCTGTTGACCATGTTCGATGCACAAGACCATCATCGCTCTTTCTTGAGAGCTGGGAGTTTTTTGTGGGGTGGCCTGGATACCAGGTCCCACGCAGAGACAAGGGAAGGAGATTCTATGCAAACCAGACTGTCTGTACACAAGCCAAAACACAGGCTGGAGAAGGATCAGAGGAGATATCTGACACAATTCAGGATTAAGGAACGGTTATGGTTTGCTTAGATTCTACGGTGGGAAGCATAAAATAACTATTTTCTTATACCTATGGATGAGGAATTTCCCGAAGACGAGGGAAGATGCACAAACGCACCTCATGGTTTAGTTGTTTTTGGTTTCCATGGAGATGTATCCTCGGACATATTTACCCATGTAGTGAAATGAAGACAAAGAGACAGATATGTAAAGAGCATGTGTTTGCTATCAAAACAGTAACGCTGAATACGAACCAGAGTGAGGGTGTGTGTGTGTGTGTGTGTGTGTGTGTGTGTGTGTATCTGGCAGATACTTGGGGGTTCTCTCATTATGTCTGCCAAACTTATTGTCTGGATGAGACCCAGGCTGCTGAGAGCACAAATCACTTCACTCTGGAGACACACAAATACGCAAACACACACACACACACACACAGCTGTTCGTGATGAAACCATGTCTGCAGACTTGATAGAGCACGCCCCAGAATAATAGCACGGGTCTTTATGGGTCAGAACAGCAGTCACAAGCTGAACAGGACTAAGCTGCATGCAGGCAGGTCCAGGCCTATAGGGACAGTTTTATAAAAATCACTGTAATGTAAACAGAGAGAGCGGAAACAAAGAGAGTATTAAATTCATATTTGAATAGTTGGTATTCATCTTAATGTTATGACAGAGGGTGATTAATCTGTATTCTATTACTTTTCCCTCCCAGGCAACAAAGTCTAAAGGTCGTTGTAGGTTAACATGGCAGGCAGGAATGATGAAAAGAACTTACAATGAAGAGTTTTACAAAAGTCTCAGACCAAACTAGACTAGAGTAGATGTGAAGTGTGGACTGGGAATTATAATGTTGACCACGATTATTTTTGCTATCTGTGAGATGAAAGAGAGAAATCTAAAGACATTTATCGAGAGCTGCAACAAGTCATCGATTAATCAGCAACTACTTTGATAATCATTTCACTTATAGAGTAATTAAAATTATTTAAAAAAAAGCTAATATCAGCTTCTAAATAATATCTAATGTCCGGATATGATGCTTTTCTCAGTAAACTGAATATTTTGGACTGTTGGTCGAATAAAAAAAGCTACCTGAACACATCACTGTCATTTGACATTATAGACAATCGATGAATTGAGAAAATAATACACAGATTAGTTGAGCAGCAGCTGCTTCGTTCACACTTCGCTGTCATTTATTAGCTGCTTGGGTAATAGCATAATCACACAGCTGTGGACACTTCTCACTGATGCCATCATGCACCATTATTATTACACATCACTCGGACCTCCTCCTTATGTACATAATATTTCGTAGCTCTATTCATTATTGGCTATAAATGGCGAGCTCCTTGACAGAGACTGACTAACATTTACCATCAAACTGCACTCAGAACATACAATCTTTAAGTTTGTGTAACACGGCAAATTACCAACAACACTAAATTGTGCTATAAACAATGAAGGAGGCCTTTTCAGAAGCACCAGCGAGACTCTTCTTCTTCTTCTTCTTGCTCTCGCTCGTTACATAATTTCTCTTGCTTTTCGATTCCCTTTCTGTTCTCCTCATACTCCCTCCCTCCTTTACTTAATTCATTCCTCCTCTTCACTTACTGGCTGCACGCTCCTGCTTTACAGGCCAAGATGGCACAAGTGCTTCTCCACAGTTCTGCACCTTCAGTGCTAGACCAGCTGTTCCCCCAGCGCCCTTCTACATCTCCTGGGAAAGCGGGCTGTGTGAATAGCTCAGCACCTCATTAGAAATAAGATAAGACAGTTACCCCGAAGACTGCAGGACACATGGACACACACCTACACACACACACACACCTACACACACAGACAATCCCTCCATGGGGGAAGGTGGTGAGGGCAGAGAAGAGGATGTTTTTGTGCTACTGAGCAGATGAGGGAAAACAGTGACTCACAGCTTTTCTTATCCTTAAATGTTTCCTGGTTGGCCTTATAAGGCTAACATACAGTCTTGGTCACACACATACACACACGCACACACACACACGCACACACACACGCACACACACACACGCGCACACACAGACAAACAGAGATCCTGCTGTTCCACTGCAGAGGGCAGAAAAAACATGCTGTAAATACACACCACTGTAGGCCACATGAGACGATGATGAAAGCTGGCATCGGCTTCAAAACATCCAAACCTGCAGTATGTGCACACACACACACACACACACACACACACACACACACACACATTAGGGCATCCATACTCACAATTAGCAAAGAGTGCACACAGGAGATTATACAGTCAAATATACCACTGCACTACCCTCTAAACTAAACAGACACAAACATGCACACAAATGCAAGCATGCATAAGAACACACCTACACACACACACACACACACACACACTAACACACACATACACATCTGTCCATCCTGCCTTGCCTGAAGCACTCCATGACCCGGTCTCTGCATTGCTGTTAATTTAAAAAGCACATTTTGGGTGATGTCATGCATTTGGCTGCATTCTGCTAATTCACATAGAGACACACGAATCAGACATCAGACACACGCACACACACGTGCGTGCTGCCCCCCCCCCATATCCAAACCTAACCCACGCACGCTCGCGCAGAAGACAAAGGACACACAAATAAAATCGAACGTAATGCGCAAAGACAGCTGACCTGGATTCAGTCAGTCGACAGTTTATTCCAGCTCCCACCTACAGTCCAGACCCGGAGGCAAAACCAGCTTACACCAAGCACATCCAAAATCATACTCATAACACAAGGAAAAGGTTCTGTGTTCAGAGCAGCGGGGCTCCATTTTAACAGATCAGTGACAAATTAACTGGCTCATCAATCGTTTACACGCTATTTGTTGAGATCATTAGGAAATAAATAAACCCAGAGAAGGCCATATTTAAACCAACCTGTCAGCAGCTCTGGCTGAATGAGGCGTCAAGACTATTAATAGGCTGCTTCTCTTGTCTTAGTTTTGAATATCTTTTAAATTTTGGTCATCAATGCAACATCTGGATCTCCTTTTTTGCCCCCGATCCCTGCCATCCTGTAAAGGAGAACTCCCCGACACCCACAAACAGACTTTGATGCGTAAAATCAGTCAGGATCCTGTTTAAGTATCTGCCAATACTGAGTCCTGAGCCGATAATTATATTTTTCTACATAAAACAGATGTAAAGAAAACACTTAGCCAAAGAGGCATTCAGTAAAAAAAAACCCAAAGCCAATGCCAAAAAAAAAATAGCACACACAGTACGGCTTTCCTTCTGTTTTCTTTTCTTTTTAAAGAAAATTTAAATTCTTTTAGTGTCATTTCGTTATGACTCATCACAGATAGAGCACGGCGAACCAAAAATACCTAATATGATAAAGGAAAAAAGAAACACGATTAATTATCAGCTGCTCAGACACACTTAGAGCCCAAAAAGGAAAAGAAATAGACCAACGTGGAGTCAGAACCTGACCAGATGTCAGACCCACTGCCAGTCAGAGCTGAATGACTTGTTCCAAAAAAAAGTTCTGGACTCAGACATTCCCCAGATACCAGCGTGCTTTTACATCAACAGACATCGGCCACTCAAAACATTGCAATACACTCACTCACAGACACACACATACTGTACGTGCCTCCGTAAGGGATATTGTGTAACACTTGTGAAACCAAACTGCGACAACCGTGGATATAAGCAGGAAAAACAACAAGACAATGGGTCTGCCCACAAGGCACCGATTGTAGGGACATCAGCCGTGCCACCAATTAAGTCTAGATGTCTGTGTTTAGTAGTGGGCAGGTGTGGCATGACAGGTTGTGAAATGACAGCATAATGTTTGTACATAAACACACCCACACACACACACACACAAACAGACTTCCGAGAGTGAATCAGACACAAGAGTGGAAAAAGAAACTGAGGAGAAAACTGCCCGATATACAAATAGTACAGTTCTGTTTTTATTCTTGTGCATCTATTTCTGGCATCTTTACACAAACATAAAGCTTATTATTCACATACTGACAGTGCTGTTTATTTATTTTTACCACGTTATTATTACATGTACTTAAAATCAGAAGTCAATTTTGCAATAGGTTCTTTTTTTTTTATATCGAGTGAGGTTTCCTTTTGGGAAATATTCAAATATCAGCATATCTACATACATATTATTGTTGGTGAAGTCATTGCAATCTAAATCTAAAAGTCTAATGGACTAATATTGTTTTCTTGCACTAGCTGTATCCATGTTTTAATGGTGGCAAACTGTGGCTGTAAAGTAAAGCCTCTGCTACGGTGTTCATTTTAGGACATCCTCAGATCTCAGACTCAAACGAAAAGGCATCAGAGTCGCCTAAAAGTCACTCAGTCGCAGAAAAACCTTTGTCATCCTCACACAAAACGGCCTCATTCTTACACAAAACGGCCTCATCCTAAACGGCCTCATCCTAAACGACGTCATAAGTCCCTATGTTCAAATGTCCAACTTCACAGCAGAAATAAACATGTTTAGAGCCTGGTACAAAAAACTGTTTTGGTCTCTGTAGCTAATTTCCCCGTTCATGACAACTGTACTGAGGGTGAATTTATATACAACTCACCTGTTCAGATTATATTAAGGCTTAAAGTTAAGAGCGTGGACGCTTTGACTGACAAGTGGGTGCCATTACAGATCTTTGAGCAACCAGGCATCATTCAGCCCACCTTGCCCATTTTTAGATTAGCCGGGAGGCAGAAGAGGCAGAACTGCCAACATGGTGGAAGTTAGAGCCACTAAACTCTAAACTTCACGACGGCTCTTCAGAAAGCTGTGGGTGATGTCACGGATATGACGTCCATTCTTTATACTGTCAGTGGTATTGACCTGTTGGTGGCACTTGGCCAGGTTGACACTGTGAATGAGAATTGGATTTTAACTGACTCTGGTTAAATAATAAATAAGTTTGAAATGAATAAATAAAATAGAATTAATGCAAGTAAGATATTTCTAGTTTTTACACCAAATCAGGCAGAGTTTTGCTTGTTTAGTCTTCAAGTAATCTCACGGACCGCTTAAACAATTCAGGCTTCTCTGGAAATGTCTGGACCTCCAAAAGTAGCATCTTAAAGACGTCTCATCAGTAACGCGCAGTATATACAGTGTCACAGGAAGACATATAAAAAACATTCGCTCTCGCTCCCCTAAAGACGTCTTCTGGACGTCCAAACATACTGTCTTTCAGACATGTTTGCGCTCACAGGGCAGTTACATGTAGGCAGCAAGACTTTTGTTTATAATGAAAGAAAGTGTAGAGATCTCCAGAATTTAACAGAAATCCATATAAGAGCATGTTTAGACTGGAGAGCTGAAGCTAGACTAACTAGTCTGAGTGCTGTCTGTGTGTGAGTGTGTGTGTGTGTGTGTGTGTATATGTGTGAGTTGACTGCTGTCCCTGTCCATCAGAGGGTCACATGAGGAGCAGATTAGGGTTTCTAACCGCAAACCCCTGTCGCCATGGCCCATCGTCACAGAGAAGGTGAGGAGAGTCATCGTGTTCCGAACCGCCACTGACTCACCCCTCCTTATCTCGCCGCCATGCAGGCGAATACACCGAATACACACATGCAGAAAAACCACATCTAAATCCAGACTCGGTCGGTGGATGTTCGTCATCTCTTCTGCAACATCTCGACCAATCAGGGACCAATCGAGACGGTGCAGAGTTATCATCCAAATTAGGGCTGAGGCTAATGATTATTTTTATTACTGGGACTCATGGTTTTCTCAATTAACCGATTAATCGTTAAAGAGTCGGAGCCCAAGGCGATGTGTCTTTGGATTGCTTGTTATTTATGGATCTAAGTCCAAAGGATGTTAAAGTAAGAACACAAAACTAATGACATCAGTGCAAACTAAACCAAAAATACATATACAACAAAAACAGATTAACAGCACAATTATAATCTCGTTAACACCCTGTCACTCCAGCGCAACAGACTATAGTTTCTAACTGCGTCTGGATGAGTCCATATTCCAAAGAAATTCAGTTTCCAGCGATAAAAAAACCCCAAAGAAATGCAGCCAATCCTCACATTTGACAAGCTGGAACTTGGGAATGTTGAGTGCAGCTCAAATCCAAACATTTTTCTTTTAGTACCCTTTGACAAAACACCAACAATGTGGCAAGTTCTTCTGTCTTTGCAATATTTTCCGCCTTCCATACACTGTACGCGGAGCTGAAGATCAAAACTCGCTCTGTGCGTTGGTGGTTAAGGCATTTGCAAACACCTCATGCAACTGATTTTTGCTGACCATCGGTCCTGACCAACCCTCTAATCAGGATTTCCATGATGTACGTTGGTAATGTAATTCATCCCTGCTATTAGCGGATTTCACCTTCCTCTAGGACCCTGACTCAGTGTCTGGTTCTTGCTGTATTTCTCTTCTTCATAAACTAACGCGTGAGGCACTGTGGGTTTAAACTCTTTACTGAAAACCATAAAGGCGATGACGAAGACTCATGCCATCTTTGGCTTGCAAAGACGATCATCGAATCCTCTTTTCAAAGACCCCCCTCCCTCTGTTTCGCTGTGTTTTACTGTACTGTACAGTTTTAGCAAGACCAGCTATGACAGTCTGCGGGACCAGCTGTCACTTTAAGCCTGTTAGAGGAGTATTTACAACCCAACATACAAACAAGACCATAAAACTGGACTCCACTCACCTCTCCCTCAACTCTCCACCCCCTCTATCCATTAAACGTGTGGCTGTACACAACCTCAACAGAGGGAAAATTAGTGGGAACAACAGTAAAAGCAAAACATGAAGGTTTAATTGATATTAAACGGATTATGGGATTAATTACAGCAAGGGCTTAATGAAAGCATGGCTTTAAAGAGTGACTTGATTGCTCATTTATAAGCCCAGTTAACCCTGCGAATAAATGAACACTGGAAAATGAAAAAACAAAAAAGATCCGTCTCTCTCGCTCCCTCACACACACACGCGACACATCCTCTGTTACTGTGTTATTTTCTTCCCCAGTGTTTAGTGTCTATTCTTGGAGTTGGTGTTTGTGACCACAGTCACTGCTCACGGTCAAATGTCCGGCTGCCTTTTCATCTCCGGGTACAAATGTGTGCACATGTTCATGTGTCTTACCGCCCTCTGAGTGCGTCACACACAACCTGATCCACGGAGACAGGAGCATGTTTACACCTTCTGCTCCGTATCACCATAAACCGCCTCCAAAACTGTCCCACATGTCCTTTCCTTTTACCTCTCTGGCGACTGCCTTCGCACTCTTCTTTCATCTTTCATCTCTTAATCAACACCTCTTTAGTTTTATCCACTCTGTGAATCTTCACCCCCCCCTGCAGAGTCCTGGAAGATAAATACCGACACTATCTCTCCTCCCGTCCCTTTGTGTGCTCGTGTTCGTGTTTCCTTGACATTTTATTTCATCTGTTTGATACATCAACGCACACAACCCGGGAGTTTTCATTCCCTTACCCATAAACCCTCAGTGTATGCCAAGTGCATACAAGGCTCCGGCTGGGATGTGGGTTTTAGCAGAAGCATGTGGCTGTGGCTCTGCCGCTATAAGCCCCGGGTTTAGGTCTAGACTTTTCCAAATGAGAAGCAGCCCTGTTGCACGGTTTGAAGTCTGGGTTATTAGTCTATATACACGAATCCACACGCATCCATGCAAATGTGCAGAAACGCAGACATAAATAGCAACTTTTACAAAAGCTCAGAACTGTGCTTGAATTTGATAACTCTCAAATCTGAAGTGCATCAACCCTCAGCCTACTGGCCAGGAGCTTGTTGCACCGGCTCTTAAGTGCTTATACTAAGTGGTGATTTACATAACGATGCAGCAAAACCCCTCAAAACTTGTTACTCAGATTTGGTACTGAATATTTACAGCAGCTCACTCCCAATCGTCAACTCACAAGAGAGACAGAAACACAAGATCAGCTCGACACATCTGACCTGACACTTGACAAAATTCTGTTTAATAATGATGTCACTTGGGATAATTTTACATAAAAACATAACTCAACATACAATAACTGCACAAATAGCCTACTACTAACACATATTTCTTTTTGCGTGCACAGAAAATAACACAGCAAACTAAATATTGGCAGTTAAGTTAAATATATTGTTTGCCTCCCTAAAATCGTCATTTCTGGCAGCTGCATTACAGCTTTTGATGCTCAAGTGACTGTTGACAGAGCTACCGATGTTTCCCTGCAATCAATTTCATTACTAACGTTTTCATAGCTAAGGTATGTCTGAAGTTTTAATGGTTTAACCAGATGTAGTAAATCACTTGTTGGAAAATAGCTAGTAGTTAACTTAAGGGAAGACCCAGTCGAAGGTGAACTAAAGGACAAAATCAGAAGATGAAAAATGAAGGAAAAAAGGAATAAGGTTAGCATTTTGTTGCCTCAACACAACAAAGTGAAGACAGAAGGAAGGCAGCGAAGGTAAAGAAAGCGGAATAAAACCAGTAAAACTAAGTGGCTGCATAAAAAAAAAAGACAGAACATGATGAAATGATGAGATGATCTGTTTGTTCAGCCAGGTTAAAAAAAACTGAGGTTGGTCTCAGCAGTGATTCAAAGTAAACATAAGAAATATAGCTGCAGGCTGTGTTAAGGTGTATGTGTGTGTGTGTGTGTGTGTGTGTGTGTGTGTGTGTGTGTGCACATCTGTCTGTAATACGGCAGCACAATGGCACAAGATTTACTACATGAGCTGACTCGAGTGTAGCTTATTAGACTCCAATAATGTCAAACCAGGACTTAACAGAAAGTTGGGGAGGTGAGGGACGGGAGGGGAGGGGGTGGGCTACCTGTCTCAGCTGTCATCACACACACACACACACACACACACACACACACACAGTGCGGCACAGGCAGCCACGACAAGGTGGTGCGTAGATACACACTTAAGAATTCCTTGACAGGCCGCCCAGCTTTGTAGGCCAAAGCTTGCAAAGTGGAACGAACACAGTGATGTCATTTTAAACGATATATTAATATATTATATATATATTATATATATAATATATATATATATATATATATATATATATATATAATATATTATCTCATAGTGGGTGGGTGTCTCTGGGGTTTGCTGTTCAGGCGGCGTACCTACCCTAGGGCAACATATTCACACACACACACACACACACACACACACATACTTCTTCCTGGTTTGTTTCTGTCACCTGGAGGCTGAGGAAAACAATAAAGCCTCTGGTTACAGGCCAGCATGTCAAGAGTACAAAGACAATGGCTGCAGCACATATGACTCACCATGCAGACGCACACACACAGAAACAGACACACACACACACACACACACACACACACACACACACACACACAAAACCTCCTTGGGGTTAGGCTTAGAAAAGAACATTCCCTCATTATAGCAGCGTAGCAGCAGTTCAAAGGCAAAGTGGGAACGCAGTGCTGTTACTATGGCACTAACTGGCTGCAAGCCTGGACCATCGTACTGATTACTGTCACAATTTATCATACTAACGCGCTGACCAATAGCCTGGCAAGTCACACGCACTAACCCTGACTGGCCAAGAGTGATGTCAATTGTAGACTATTACGGGATCATCAGTCGGTGACCGTGTAAATCCACAAAACCAGAGCTTAGGAGTAATTACAATAGTTATAATGTGGGATTTCTTTGTGTCGGGTACAAACGCTAACAAGTTATGTCACTCTGAGTCACAGAGTCGCCGGGCTAGCACGTCTACGAATGGCGGACTCCACCAATTGAACAAATCGACTCAAGTGATGTCACTTAAGGCAGCATTAGTTGCAGACTCCTCCAGCTCGCTTCTCATCTCTTGCTCGAGGTACTATTAGGGTAATATAGGCACTCGGCTATACTGCCAAAAAAACTGCAGTTCCTCGAACGGCCACTACAGCCTGGCTACCGAATGAGTAAATCTCGTTTTAAGTCAGATTGTCACCCGCACACCGTACGCACAGATGTCTCATCAATCAACTACCCAAACCGATTAACCCTTTTGATTAGCTAAAGCTTTGATAACCACGAGCTGAACTACGGTGTACACCTGTAACTGAATGCGTATACAAGTTATCTCAATAATAGGAAGAACTGGCTGGAGATTTATGGCATTAATGACCTGTAGGCAGCAGAAAAAAATATACACATGACAATAAAATCAATATTTTATATCATAAATATTACAATGACCTAAATCCCGGATGATATTTAGTCTCATACCACAATATGAATATTAAATAATTCAATTCGTATCGCTGAATTCCTAATAATATCATTAAAATCATGTTAGCTCTGCTGCTCTCACCACTACACATTGTTAGTGTGTGACTTACACGCCATAAATCTACTCAAGTGGCTGAAGAGGAACTGCAGAGTAAAGCTGAAAAAAGACGACGTGAACTGGATACCGTCATCACTATTGTGAGTCAATATAAAGAATGAGATGCTCTGCAGTATGTAGCTGTGGGTCAGAGGAAGGCCAACTAAAACTAAAGCTGCCTTATCTGGAGTGGTGAAACACACACACACACACACACACACACACATGCACACGCACAAGCGCACACACACATACTCTAAGACGTAGCACACAGCTCTAAAACAAAATCCAACTCATGTCTTCGTCTGCCTCAAATCCCTCATGCATTTGGTATGACGGCATGCCGTATAATGCTGGGATGTGTCATTGGCCCATTTCTCAGAACTTCGTGTGCGTGTGTGTGTGTGTGTGTGTGTGTGTGTGTGTGTGCATTTTTCCATAAAAGTTGAGAAGGCAGTAAATGCTATATGTCAAACAGGCATGTGGGTGTGTTTCTTCATACCATTAGCCGCCAGTAAATACTATAAATGTAAATGCGAGCAGACACCGAGCGCCATGATACTAAATTTTCCAGCTAGCGTTACTGAGCTCCTGGCAGACAGGGAAGGCAGACACACAGTCATCATGTCGGTCTACTGCCAAGTTCCTCCATGTGCGCGGCTCACATCTGTTTGCCGTTACACACACACACACACACACACATATGCAAACTTGCCCACAGGATGCCCTGTGAGATGCATTCGGTCATAAACTGAGACGCTCATGGACACCTACACTTGCACAAGTCGGTGCAAAGAGAAGTCTTTAACTCCCACACAAACCACATGCACCCATGCAAGTGCATGGACTGAACTGCCAGCATTGGCTGAGAGGAGTATGCAAACTATTCACGGAGCTTTGAATCACATTTGAATGCTTGCAAGGAGGCATCAACTTCACAGTCAAGGAGTGACTTGAATTCATATACTAATGAAATATTGTCAGTCAGACTGAATAAGATTGTTTTCAGACACTTTTTTTATTGGATTAGGCGCATCTGTTTTCATCTCACTAGCAAATACGCACATGCTTGCAACAGAACCGGTACCACAAAAATCTAAATTATTCTGTGTGCTTACATTTTAGGTCCAGTGTGTAAGATTTATTGAAATGTTTGTTTTTATTCATCATAGTTTCATCTTTGCGTTTGAGTGCAGGGGGCTGCAATCCACAACTACACCCCTAGATGTCACTATATCGCACACACTGATCGTTTAAGTTCTCGGAAAACAAAAAGAGCAACAAGCCATAGTTACTTATTCGGTTGCAAACTTGCCATTTTGCCATAAGTGGCCCCCTTTTTCACATCATCAACAGTCTTGAGGTGTAATTCCCCGCTATTAGAAATGAGCGCACACAAACACACACTCGTGATCCCTCAGGATTTGGCTCCTCGAGCAGCAGTGACAGTGTGACTGTTTTTTCGCCTTTGAAGTCAGGAGTCAGTAAACCTCTGGGAAACTGGTTTCGATCCTCGCCCTGTGTCTCCACCCCTCAGTCTGCGACTAAAGAGCAGCTTCCCGAAAGCCTCGTTATGAAGCCAAGAGAGGAGTTTCTTGTTATAATGATCTATTCAAAAAAGCCTTGGGCCTTTGTGTCAACTTAAGTCCAGAGATTGTATCTTCTTTTGGGAAATACTTGCTAATTTTCAAAAGCATCAGTCATTCATCAGAGTTTTTAAAAGCTTCCCTTCATCCCTCTCTCTCTCTCTTTTTCCCAGTGACACGCTGCACTGTTTGGGATTAAGGCTCTGGGTTTTAGCAGAAGAGATATTCTGACTTAAAAAGAGTGGAATTGAAGAAGTCCATCAAGCTTAGAGAGAGGCAGAAAAGAGGGGAGAGAGACTTTGACATTTTGAGGAGGTATAAATAAAAGACTACAGTTGAAATATATTTCCCGTAAAGCTACTCACATCCAAACACGCTCACTCAGAAAACACCAAAAATCCTCACACCCAACAATGCCAGCAACACATCCACGTGGACCAAAGACCAAGCTAAAGAGAGAGAGAGGGAAGAATAAAAGGCAGCCAAGAGTAAACATTTGGCTTCTCTTTCTACTCCTTCTAATTTGCAATCCGTCATCATCTCCCTTTCATCATGACAAAAAGATGGATTTGAGAGTCCCGGAGACAGGCGAAAACAAGAAGACTTTAAGGGCACGCCATTACAACATGACTTACGAGAAAACAGTCTGACAGTGCTCTAGTGTGTGATTAATATGCTGTAGGTGTATGTTGCATCCATAGGAGAAGGGCGTACAGAGGGCAACGCTGACGTCCTGAGGTGTACAGCCTAAATATAAGTCCCGATGCCTGCAGCTAGAGTGGCCTGCATTCCTCTGATTCAGCCTGAATGATGGATACCTCAGATACCTTCCCTCACTGTCACACAGTCTCTCACTTAACAGCCTCCCTTGCCCATGGGTGAATCTTTAACACTCAACTCCTATCCTCACCTCCTTTGCCCTTTTATAAACTCATACATGCCAGAAAATGCGCCACATGATCCCCATATCTCGTCAGGATCCAACGGCTCCAATTGGAAACAGGATTTGACGGTTACATCATGTGGACGGACAACTGGTTTGATCGTTTAATTTACATTCTTGACGTGCGGCACTAGGTCTGCAACTAGTTTGGTTATGGATTAATTTGACAAATATCTAAATCAAAGAATTGTTATGGCAGAACAAGCTGAACATAACATATTACATTTTAGCACCAAATCCACCAAAATTTTGCAATTTCAAAAACTTTGATACTGAAACATATCCTTTTACTTTTGCAGGATCATCAAATTGAACACAGAGTAGGCCAAGAGACAAATTTAAGGGGTCGTGATGATGATTAGAAGAATGTCAAGAGGAGGAAAAACATATTTCTGCTACACCAAATTACATTTATTATTTATTTATTATTATTTCGGAGACGTTCCTTTAATATTTGTTTGACTTTTATCTTGTGAATACCTGGATAATCACTTTTTGGTTAAACTTTTGATCAACTGGCAGACATAAAAAGTTACAAGCAAAAACATTCTCTCAGAGAGAGAAAAAGGAATCAAGGAAATGAGGAAGTGGCTAAACAACAGAGTACCAAAATATTCCCTGTGCGACTTAAAGGGCAGATGACGGTGGTATGACGAAGGAGGAGGAGGGTACCGACAATTTGTAATGTGTGTTTTGTCTCCGACCCACATCCATGCATTTGGTATTTATGTGTGTGTGTGTGTGTGTATTCATAAATGCAGTATCTGATCCTGAGGGCATTGATATTAGCGTTAGTGGAAGCATGTGATGCGTGAACCAGTATGAAAAACACAGCTTATGTCTTAAGTTTCCTAAAGGTTGACATTATAATGGCACCAAATTTTCACCCATCAGTAACTGTATTTTGATTTTCCAACATGTGTGTGTGTTTCAAGCTGGAACTTTTTCTTCCTGTGTGTGTCCGTGCTGTGTGTGTTTTGGCCCTAGAACTGTGGGAGTGCATGTATCAACAACAACAACACAGTCCGCAGGCGTCCCAGAGGACCCGAACACCAAAAGCCCCTCTGGTTCCCATGAGCGCACAGCCCACGCAGTCCGTCACTGGATTGTGTCGGTTTCTATTGTGAAACTTTATACAGTGTTGCTACAAATAAAACAGTAAATCACCACTTAATCACAACGTTACTATGATGAAATTACAGAGTAATTACACACACAAGCCGCATCAGTGTAGTCAACATGTAGCTGGGCCTGTTTCTGTGTTTGTGAGATGCATGCTTTTAAAAAACTCAGTCTTTAATCAGGAGGCAATCAAAAAGTACAGACTGGGAGCGTAGGATTGTATTATTATTCTAATTCTAGCTGCTTTACCTTTACTATGTCGTACACTCAGTGTGACTTCTAAACATAACTTTATAATCTATTTTCACTCAATTCCCATGCAGATAAGTTGTTAATCGGGAGGAATTACAGGAAAACGTATGTTATATTAAAATAATAAAAGAAATATAGATGCACGCCCTTATAATATCTAAGATATAAAAAGAGAAACACACTTTTTTGACATCTGGGTCACATGGGAGATGACAGAACTGAGAATGGAGCCAATTCATGCACAAATTTACTAATAAAACAACTGCAGATCAAATTCCTGCATTCCCAGGCTAATCAAAAATAATCTTGTATGAATTGTATGAATGTATAATCAACAAGAGCAGATTCACTCTCCTACTGCAAAAGCTCCAATAGATACAGAAGGTGCACTGGCAAAAAAAACCTCTGTAAGCTTTATTCTCCATGACAGAAATACAAACACTGAAAGCTGAGTCAGTAATCGACACAGAAGTACAAATATTTATTTAGGTATTTCAGGAAACGTCGATGCAATCGGCGCATGCATTGATCAGGTTTATAGGTAGTAGTTTCTTTCTTAGTGTTTCCGCTACGAGTTTTATTTTTGTCTGTTAAGAGGGTCACCGTGTCAGATCAGGCGATTATCGAGACATAGATTCTTGCCATGGTTTGGCCGAGAGACAGTGAGCGACTACACTCTGGTCCCCGACCAGTCACAGTCAAGAGGTGTTAGGGACGGACTTCCAGGAACAAGAACTCAAATAAACAATGGAGTCTGAAGCGGTGTATGATTCTGGTTGTCCTGTGTTCAGAAAAGCCTGGGACCTTTCCTCTGTTTCGTAGTTTCTTTCGTTTTTTGTGGAATTCTGCATAGACGGCAAAAACAATTCGAACATGCTCGTCTTTCTGTCGGAGATTCGGGTGGATTTTCAGGATGCAGCGTCAGTCATCATCCATTATTATAGAATATGTGAGATAAAATAATCAGTCGTCACCCTCAATGCCCATTTATTTTTTTGTCCAGGGCGTCCTACATCTGTCGGGTCGGGCTATTATCACCGCCATTGTATCGTGTAGTTTGAGTTTGACATTCATCCAGTCACAGCAGGCCATCAGGTTTAAGCAATTAATAATAATAATAATACAGTTTATTTAAAAGTGCTTTTCAAGGTACTCAAGGACACTTTACATAGGAAGAACATCAAATCATCAAAACAATATAAGATAGTACACTAAAAACACATAAGACTGAGCTAAACATTAAAAGCAATTTTAATTTAAAATGGTGCCTAATGTTACCATACATAGATTAATTCCAATGAGTTACACAATATCAAATATAAAGATTATAAATTTGGGAGGTGGAAGAACTTATAGCAGATCAGCATTCAGTATCAGATACATAGGTTCATATTTTATGTCTTAATATAATACTCAAATTAAAATAAATACTGCTTCTTAAAATGGATTCCAAAGTTCACTTGATGCTCATTTGGAGTTACATAAATCTGGGTATTGTACAAAATTTCCCTCTTTTTGTTACTATCCTGTATCCTCCAAGCAAACACTGCAAACTACTCTACGTCTACACTATGTCTCAACTACTCGATATGAGTGCAAGCGATAATGCTGTAGTAACTGTTAACTGTAGAGAGTGTGTCACTCGAGGATGAAAGAGAATCTAACTTCTGAAGCGCACGTCATGCATCCTTGAAAGAAGAAAGACGGCAACAAAAAAAGCCCATAAAGCTGCAAAGACAGCTAAAAAAAGAAAGAAAGAATGGGTGGAAAGAAGGGAAAGAGAGAGAGACAGAGAGAGTTACCGAGACTCGGTGGACTCAGTGTGCAGGTGATGTGGCCGCAGCTGCAGCTGTACAACAAGCTGTCTTTGATTCGCTGCAGTTCAAACACATAGCAAGAGAATCACCTCACTGATGAAAGAACGCCAATGATATCAAACTACCACATCTCAGCTCTCACAGGCATCGGGTACTGCCACACAAACACACACACAGCAGAACAGTGAGATATTTATACCAGCATTATAGAGCCAGGGATGCAGGTATGTGCAGCATTTTATTCTCCATACTGTATATGGACAAATCTTTTACACACACACACACACACAAATCCAAGTCATTCAGTTTGGATGAGACACAAATGTCTCTGGTGTTTTCCCCCCCGAGGGGCCTGTACCTGGACAGATGAGAAGCCAGAGGAAGACGATACTGGAGGGGGGGCTGAAACTGAGGAAGAAAGTCTTGTCAGCGTTGTCAGAGATCAGAGGACAGATGAAGGAGATGTACAGAAGACGGAGAGAACAAGAAGGAGAAGGGAGGAAGGGCAGAGAGAAGGAATGGAAGCAAAAGAGAGAAACCTACCTGTCAGTCTCAGTTCTTATACATGTTTAAGGCTGCTTCCAGAGATAGCTGACAGGATGGGGAGGGAGAGATTTTGTTTCCATCCAACTGGAGGGTTTTGAGTAAACTCACAAAATGTCACAGAAAAAAAAAAAAAGCTTTAATCCCAACAGCTGGGTTTAAGTGAATAAACAGGCCACAAGGAACATGGAAAGAGAGAAGCTGTTATTGTCTTTTACTGTCAACAAATGATGCTCACATTTCATCCTTTCATCCAAGAATAAGACGTGTAGTTATATTTAAAATGCTAATGCACTTTATGCACAACATCCCTGCGGAAAATGTACGCACGCAAAAACAGCAACAGGTGTGACATGTCCGCGAGGTTCTGAAGAGTCCGACGGACAAAGTTTCTGCAGTTTTCCGGGCTCTTGCACAATTGAATCGAACCGCGCGGTCGACTGTGCCAAACCCATATCACTTTTAAATTGAATAGTCGGAAAAATGTTTTGCACGATTCGAAAGATTTTATCTAAATTGTAGCCTTGCTTTAACTTAGCGGAGACAGGGCGATGTTCTTCTGAAGTCTCTCCAAGACATCAGAAGAAGAAAAGAAGAGAAACTAAAAGATCCTCGTTCGAAGGATCTCTCGGGTCTCATCGCACAGCACGGCTCGGCTCTAACTACCAGTTGAAGTTGGTCTCGAATGTGTGCTGTCTGTGCTTGTGTGTGTCTCTCAGCAGGGATCCAGCACCGTCTGTAACCATGGAAACCACAAGGATGTAGCATTGACAATCACTGGAAGCGATGGTATATAATACAGATGCCACGCGCACGCACGCACGGAAAACCATCATCCCGTGATCAAAGCGAGGGTAAAGTCACATTATTGGCGTCCTCGAGAGTCCGACTGGGATTTCTGCCACCGTGTTTTGTTGTTCTGAAAAAGAAGAGGCTTTTTGTTGGGAGGCGAGCTGAGCACATTTATTTCTGTTCACATTCACACAGCAATCAGTTGGCAATTGGGAATTGGGAGCAACTTCACTAGAGTGCAACGTGTTGCTCAAGGGCGACTTGATCTGTTTACTTTAGCCCTGTTTACTTTCCTCACCCAGACTTCCCTCCCCTTGCCTTTCTCAACCCAGCAGTCTTGCAGCGGTTACGAGCCTACTGCATCAACTACAGCCACCCGACATAAAACCTCTTCCCAGGAAGCCCCTTCGTGAATTGTCAATCCTACCACGCACATCTGTTACATATGGATGACTCTGTTACAAACCTCATCTTTCCTTCCTTTGTTATACCACGGGAGACTACCTAATTAAAGCAGAAGTGCTGCGAAAAGTGGGGTGAGGAGACAATAACAAACATGACCAGTCAAGCCCAAATTGTTACGAGCCTATGTGGCGATAGATAGATCACTTGGAGGAGCGGTAATGTGGTAAACAGGTGAAGACGGCAGAGAAGCTGTCACGACATCTTCACTATGTAGAGCACTGAATTTGACATTTTACTTCAGTGTCTGCTCGAAGAAGTACTTTCTTCTAACAAACCCACGATGCAAGACATGTGAAAATTCACAATTCTGCAGCTCTACACCTGTCAGCAACGTCGCAAAATGAGTGTTTGACACCTCAATTCATAGCTCGCTTTAGACGAATCAGTCGCTTGTCTGTTAGTAGTGAATGAGCGAGTGTTTTTTGGACATAGCAGCTCTAGAAATCTTTAGAATTGCTCTCTGCAAACACGCACTTACGCAAACACAGACAAGGAATGCGCGTCATGTCAAATATTTCCCCAAGTATGATAAAATATACCTAAAGCGAGCAACTATGAGAGCACAAAATACAGAGCAGCTCCACACACACACACACAAGGTTTTGACACAAACACACACACAGCCACTAGTGGTCAGACTGGCAGGCAGGAGGGAAGTTTGAGTGTGCTGGGATCTGACCAGTTCACCGTATACTTGCTGCCAATAACTCACCACACACACACGCGCACGCGCACACAAGAACACACACCACTGCTTTGTCCGACCACAGCTTCTGTGAGTCTGTGTGTGTGTGTGTGTGTGTGTACATCTGCATGTGTGTTTGACCTTCTTTGTGCGCCACAGGCCTTGCGTATCCACATATATACGCCGTGTGTGTCTTGCGTGAGCGATTGTGTTACAGTGTCCTCTAAGTGTGTATGTATGGGAGTGGGGAAGTTAAAGACGGCGGTATAAACAATGTAGGGACTCCCTTGACTTGTGTTTACTGACCGAGATAAAGGCCGTCATTCCTCTCTCACCACCAACCTACTTCCTCCTCCCGTCCAACCAGAAAGAGGGAGAGATGCACTTAAGCCTTGGCAATGTCAGGGCGATCTTATCTTGCCAATAAAGCCCCTTGAATGGATTTAGATTAAACCGAGAGAGGGCAAAAACAAGAGAGGGCACACTCGTACAACGGGGTCATTTTTCCCCTCTGAGAGTCCTCCTCCTCCTCCTCTTCTTCTTCTTCTTCTGGTTTTCCTCCCACATCACATGTTAATGTACTTACAGCTCTGCAGAAAAAAAAAAAAACCTTTACTCTGTCCTGAGATGCTGGCTGGCATAACAAACAGGAGCCTGAAATAGTCTCTCCCACTGTTTCCCATGCTGCACTAGAGGTATTTCTGTGGTAAAGTGAATTCCAGCGTTGGATCAAATAATTTACCCGCTTCTCCCGTCTTTCTACTTCCCTCTCTGTGAAGGTTTTACCGGATTACTGTCGCTCTATCTGGCCGTCATTCCTTAACATCTACTTGCGCCTCACTCGTGGCTCATACCTCAACATTTCTCGATCTCTATCTTTTTTTTTAATCGCCCCTCCCTCCCCTCTCTCTTCCACTCGCCGCATTTCTCCATCTGTGGTAGCCAGTGAGACGCATGGTCTACCCACACTGACCAGTAAAAAGCAGCCCTTTTGCCTCTGTCATTTAGTCGGCCTGTCTGTTATACAATTCAGGATGTTGTGGGCCAAAAACACCCCATGGTCTCCAAGAGGGCAAAGACACAGACTGTCTACTTATGATGTCACAGGTTTGGATTGGTCTCGTGACCTTTCCTCCGCCGTCTTTCTAATCATCTCGCCTCTTGTTTTTCCAGTCGAGGGTTTACTTGCACACATTTAACACCTTGAGGAAGCCCGACCACAAATTGACTGTAAACTCAGACGTGCTGTTAAACGCATCACGAAGGCTCCGCGTGCTTCCGCCGTGAGAAAACACAACAGAGGAGAGGGGTAATGAAAAGAGCAGCGAGAGTAAAGGGAGCTTAAAAAGCAAGCAAGAAAATATTTTTAGCTTCAGACCCATTCATGTCTCGAACCAGGGCCAGGAAGAACCGCAATGCCATGACTATGAATGGTACTGTTAGTTAGTATTTTCTTTCTTTCTTCCTTTCTTTCTCTCTCTCGTTCTCTCTTTCTTTCTGTCTTGGCAAGTGCCCTGCCACTGGAGGAATGCCTGGTTCAGATTCAGATGTGTGTGTGTGTGTGTAGAGTCTGGACAAAGAGAGCCAGTGTGGACAACAGAACACAATCAACCACTCAATGGATAGCTATTAACTCATCGCACACAAATGCACACAAAAACACACACACACACACACAAATTCCAGTTCGGCGGAGAAGCAGTGACATTCAGACCCGACCAACCAATCAGCGCTCTTTATACCGCAGCTACAATGGAGCCAGTCAATGAGCAGCAGAGGACGATGGGAGATCTGTGAATCAAAGTGTCGGGCTCCTCATCCCTGTCTCACTAATCTTCCCTCCCTCCTTCCCTTTTTTTTTTTTTGCTTCCCAGGGTGGATCTCTCAGTGGTTAAAGGTGGTTAGAAGAGGCCATCGGGCACAGTCCACTTCCCACACACTCATGTATGAATCACCCCATTGTGGGCTGGGTTCGATTCCTAACACTGTTGTGTCTTCTTGTGTATGGGCTTTTATTTTGACAACGATGGAGCTACTGTGTGAGTTGTTTTTTTTAAATATTTTAGCCCACGAGTTGAAAAGGTAAGACTCGACTGACTCACATTAAGCCCGGATAATATTTCAGTATCACTGTTTATCACTCAGGATTATCTCTCTATTATAAGTTAAATATGATCTATGCATGTCGCAGTGTCACATCTCCGACAGAGGAAGAAACAGCAGTCAGACGATCGCACAGGTTTTAAATAGATCAGGCAAATAACCAACTGAGTGTCTGTTGAAAACATCCTGTTCAACTTTGACTTACTGTACTTGTTATGTAACGCGCGCAAAGTTTTCCTGAGCAATTAGCGATTGTTGCCGACTTCACAGGACGTTTTACCGTCAAATAAAGTTTCCTCTATTTCTGGAAACTTCTTACAATAAAAGGACATTCATATTTTCCAAATTTACTTATCTCACATACATGATTTAGTTTAAAAAGTAAGAATCATTCCAAGCCTTAACTTCTACTTCACGAATCCATTTCTACTGAACCAGAGAGTCAAAGCTTCATCCTCCCAAACGTCTTACAGACAGAGGTCAACGTCCTTAAAGCCCTGCAGGAATTTCAAAAATGAGATCTCTGTTTTATGATCTGCTTTTTGTCTTAACATTTGCAACAGTGCACATCTGTCCTAACCTATCAATACGTACTGTTAGCTTCATTGTTATTAGGCAGTCGTTTCAATTTAAATTGTCTGATCCTCTCGTGTTTTGCCCACATTACCCACAACTACTTTAAGTCAGCTTTAGGCTATCGCCAAATCAGACAAGTAGTCAACTTAATCCGACCTTTCCTCCCGCCGTAATGGTAGCCCACTTTCATGGTTTGCCACAAACCACATGCAAAAGCGACAGGTGAACTGCTCCCAAGTCTAAAGTGTCTCCTCTCCCTCCCTGTCTTTGAATTTCCCCTTCTTGATTTCTCTGCGTCGCAGAGAAAAAACAAAATTACAAAAAGATGTCGAACTCAGTTCAAGGTGCCTCCCTTGATTGATGGTGTATCAACTCAATTCATGCCTCTCTCTACCGCTAAATGGAATTTATAAGATGAATGTCAGTATGGGTGTATCTAAAAAAAAATCTGATTTTGACTTGACGAGTGCACCCGATGACAAAAAGCAGTGACAACCAAGCAAAGAATGTGACTTTGGATTATTGAGACGCAGCCCCCTTCCCTTCCCTTCCCTTCCCAAACACACACACACACACACACACACACACACACACACACACACACTTCTCACTAACACACTCACACTTTCCCTGTCACGTCTTCATTTTTAGCAGCCGGCAGTGTTACATGGAATATGAGACGACCACCCACACACACATATGCTGCTGGGAAATGTGAATGACTGTGTCACTAAAAGTGCCATGAAGACGCTACAATAGTCCCTTGTGCTGCAGAGATGAGTAACCTCGGAGCGTTTGTGTGTATGTGTCTGTGTGTGCACGTGTGTGTGTGTGTGCTTGCTTGTGTGTGTGTGTTGTACAACTAAGGGCAGGCGGGCACTTGTGGGTGCAGAGAGCTCCATAAATCACACTCTGAATCAATTAGAAAGCATAAATGTGAGAAGTCCTACGGCAGCCTGGTATACAGTTTAATGCTGGGGTTGATTACAGACACACACACACACACACACCACCACACCCATAGAACGACACACACACACACATACATACACACAAACAGCCAGACACAAACACACAGTGTGATGTAACTCATAATGGCACATGAAAGTAATCCAAAAATGAAACTTAATTAAGATTTTGTGTTCTACTGGATCCTGTCTCCTCTTTATGTGCGTCTCTCTCTCTGTTGATCTTTTTATGACATGAAACACGCTCGCACACAGTCGCCGTCTGACAGGCAGTTTAACGCAGTATCAGGGAGTTGTCCTGACTTAACCAGGGAGGTGTGTGTGCGTTTGTCCGTCTTAGTTCAAACACACTTTACACCGCTGTTACTTTGCTTATTACACAACTCTGTCTCACTGACTGCCTGTCTGTGTCACAGATTTACTTTAATCATTAGACGATAGATAAAAATACATCATGACACCGCACTGTGCTGTCTGCTTAATGAAATGTACATCCTGTGATTTTTTCTTTTGCCAAAGAGCACTCAGACTTTCTTGAAAGTCAACTGCAGCGAGTCTCTCGAACATATTTTAAAAGGGGTAGATCAAATCATAACACTTATATTTGAGATATCCTAGCACAGGTCAAACGGCAAAAACACTTCCTACAGTAACTCCTACAGATTTATTTCCATAACAGTCACATAACTTCAAGTTAAAGTGCTTTACAGTAGTTGTATTTCCTATAAAGCAACTCAATAGCATCGTTACACCCTTCCCAACTGGTAAACGCCCTGACCCGTCAAACACCACACTCCCTGCTTTGCTACAGAGGCTTTCTGTTACAAATTTGTAGCCTCCGAGCCCAAATTTTGTTAACCCCTGATGACATGTTCAGGGATATTTCCTCAAGACTTTAAAAGGCTTCGGAAGTGAGCTTCACGGACGGACAAGTGAAGCTCACGGTAGTACACAGTGTACCTATGATATCCTTGATGACAACAAACATTTCCTGAATTGAAAACATGCTCCAACCTGCTCCGGCGTGAGACTAGTGAAGTCAAGTCATAGTAAAAAAAAATAAAAAAATCTAAATCAGACACAACCGATCTGACTCAAAGGGCTTTATGTACCATCTGTTCAGCAGCACTCTGTCCTCAGACCTGCTGTACTACTGTACGGCTACTTACTATTTCCATGCTGATTAACGAATGACTGGTTAGTGTTAGGATCAATACAATAAAACAGGAACAATAAAACATGCAGATTATGTGTAGCTTTAACACATCTGAGAACCTTTGGCCATCAAATGTTTCGGATTTTCCGCTTGAAAACGGCCTAAATGATTCACCAATTATCGAAAAGTTGCAGACTGATTATTTGGCATGACTGATGCTCGTTAAAAAAAAAAAAAATAGTGGAAATGAAACAGGGCGTTGTGAGTCTACATTTTGTGACTCAGCCCACTGATCCAACTACATCTGTCTGCACAGGAACCACTATAACCACAGCCAGTACATCACGGCACTCCCAGTGTTGCTAGGTACGTACTGTCCTTCCACACCTATGTGCAAAATGGATAAAATCCAGATTAATATCACACATGCGTGCACAGGATTGCAACACAGCCGCACATCTATAAAGTTGTACACACAAAGCTTGGGAACAACAAGCACCTGTGAAAAGACGCACATCTGTGTGGGGACTGAGAGAAACCGCGACTCGTAGAAATACAGATCCAACAAGGACACAGATTGTGTCGCCCGTCCGCCCACCAGTCCACCCACGAACCGTCCATTCGAGCCGGGAAGCAACAGACCACGTAGGTGATCGAGCAACTTATCTGGAAGTTAAAACACATAAAACAACCTCCTCCGCAGTGTGAAGATGAAAGGAAAGGAGACGGCCAAGGAGAAATGGAGTAATGGTGCGAAAAAGGGCTGCGGTAATTAAAATGCTCTGTCGTTTAACTTGATTAAATTGATACGAGTGGCTCTTTAAACAAGGATAATAATAGGAGAAGGCAGCATCTTTTGATATGTCATCATTTTGGCATCGAGAATGACAAATCTGCCTCCGATGCTGAGATTATAAGCACTGAAATCCTTTGATATTGGAGGAAGATCACAGCTACAGCTGATCACCAGAGGGTGTAAACTGCATGACCTCTAGCTCTCCTCTAAGTGTGAATATACTCCTTTTTCCACCAGTGGGTTAAGTTTACACATGGAGTAGATGTCTGGCCCTGAGCTACTTTAACATCATGTTTCACATCAGTAGCATTCTTCTGCATCTGTCCATCCATCAGGAACGGTGAAGACATATACGTTACTCATATGAAGTGTCATTTACAAATGATATGATTTCTCTCTAAAAACCACACACACTAGCAAGTAGCAGTATTAATCGCTCTAATATGTCTTTTGGTAAATTAATGTCAGGGAATGAAATGTCAAATAATGGTGGAAAATGTGACTAACATCATGCCAGATCCCAAAGGTATAGCAGCTGTAACTAATGATTATTTTCATGATCGTATTCTCTATTAGTCAATGACTTGCTTGGTCTAGAAAACATCGTAAACCAATAAAATACGTGGAAGATATCCAAAAGCAACACATGCTCACATTTGAGAAGCTGAAACCATCATCATCATCATCATAATCAATTAATCGCTGCAGCTCTAATTCTGATCATTATAGAGCATACTGGATCTCAACCAGACATGTGTGTTTTCATATGTTGTTGTTCTTTGTTGATCTCACCACAACAGCTCAGGCTTGTCTGTTGTTCATCGCAGCTTCTCTCGGTTGTTCTTATCGTCTTTTTAACGTGTTTTTTACAGAATTACGGAGGTATGAGGCCTCCTCCCAACTCCATGGGCGGCCCCATGCCAGGGATGAACATGTAAGTTTAAAACGTCTCACTCATCTGGTGAAATATAGTGAATCTTTATCAGCGTCTCGGTTAATCTCTTATGTTTTCTGTCTCTTCGCGACATTTTCGTCTTTCTCTGTTTGTCATTCACTTTCTTTTTTTTGGCCTCAGCGGTCCTGGAGGAAGAGGGCCTGGGCCACATAGTCAGATTTCAATCATTTTAAACTGAATTTATTCACGTAACTTTAACTCAACACGGGGGAACAAAGTGTTTAACACAAAAACAAAAGGAAGAGTCACTCGATGGCAGAAGGGTACTTTACAACTCACCTGCAGAAACTGCGGTAATGCCTTTTGATTTCAATACTTGAAACTGAGAGCTCATTTCATCTGATTTTCTATATTTAAAAAAAAGGATAATTGACACTGCGACACCCCTAGACGTTACAGATGAAGAAAACTTTGTCCTGATATCAGCGATTTCCTCTTTATTCAGTCGTACAGGGTCACTGAATTCTGAGCTCAGAGACAATCCATCGTGCAACGTAATATCGCCTTATTCATCTCGTTTCTGCCAGCGGGCATTGTTCTGTCATTTAAACTGTATTCTCACATCACCGTTGTTTCCTCTTCTGTCTCGCTCATTTGTTGCGGTGAGCCAATGTCAATACAAGAGTGACTAATGGCTTCGACCAATCAGCTCCCAATGCAGTGAGGTATACACATTTTGATTTAGGGGGGTGTTGAATTGTGACCGAAGCTGCTAATTAATTAATCAATTAGTTGAACATTAAGAATTACTATTGGTAGAGCCGTATTAGTGCATGCCTACATTTCACAGGGCAGAAAATCCTCATATTTGAGAAGCTGGAGCCCGAGGCTGTTGGGTACTTCTGCCTCATTAATGACTTAAATCAGTCTTAAATAAGTTTGTCAATCAGCTCATCTGTTTGTTGACTGATAGCTTCAGTTTGAGGTCTGTCCTAACTGTTTTTATGATCACAATGGTAGTGTCGTCCTTAGGTGAGACCGTCTTTTAGTCGTGCGGTTGGTGATGGGATGTTTATTCTCTCTGTCACACACACAAACTTCCACATTCCCCACAGTTCATGCGAAGCGAGCGGTCTTTGTGGCCTTCCAAGAGTCAGTGTGTCCAGCCAGGCTCGAGTTACGACGGACAAGATCCTCTCTCACACACACACACACACACACATACACACTCAATGACATTTTCAAACATCCATCATCTTACAGACACATCCACTGAACAGGACAGGGAGAAACAAGAGAGCACTGGTTCGTCGCTCTTATAACGTATCCTCTCTGACTCATTCCTGTCGCTCTCCGCTGTCTATAAGTAGCAGAAAAAGAATTGCCGTACAACAAAAAGACCTATCAAGCGCCACGTTTGTCCGCACTTCCAGCGTCCTTGAGCAACACATCCTGGCCATCGCGTGAATAAAAAGTAACATAAAAGAAAAGTATAGCAATAAACGGTGACGCACAGTTACTAATGGACTCCTAACACCTTAGCTATTTGAACAATAGGTTGACTCATACACCTTTAGGAGTGAATAACAGGTCCAGAGGCAAAACACGCAGTCACACAAACTGATTTAACTGGACTACGACAACACAGATGCACGTAAAGAAAACTTATATCGGGGAGAAGAGGGCGTCATCGTCTATTTATGGGGCTTTGAAATAAAAGTGCATTTCAGGATCAGGAGCTTAGCAGCCTTACACGGTTTGAAATCAAAGCAGCGAGGTCATTACAGGTCATAATTAAAAGACATTAAGATGACTGACTGGAGATGTCGCTCAAAGTGTGTGTGTGTGTGTGTGTGTCACATCTATTCTAGGAGAATTCCAGAGGGGAGACCCTGTGACTGACCCCCACCTCACAGGATCTGACAGGATATCACCAGACGGGCACACACACACACACACACACTCATATGTATATACATATATATGCGCATATGCAGAGAAACAAACAAATGATGGGATCTTCGAAGGACACACACACAGCAATGATAAGCTGCACAGCACCACATTTGTGTATGCAGGCCTTGTTTTTAAATGTCATTTTTAAATTGCCTCATGTAAAGCGCCTGAGTTGTCTCCGCGTTGCAGCTCTGCAGCGACTGAACCGTGCTGTAGAGTAAAGAACAACAGGATCTTAAGACACATTATTGCCAATAACACTGCAAAATTTATAATAAGAATAAGTTTGTTTTTAAGTGCTTTCTGCTCAGGTATCCAAACACAACTCACTTATTGCACTTGTGCGACACACTCGCCTGAATCCTAAACAAACAGATGTCACTTAAAATGTTAAAGTTACCTGTGCACACTTTAAAAACAGCCTGGAGGAGGAGGGGGGTCAGACTTGCCTCATATGAGACCTGGCTGCATGTTGCAGTAGGCAGGATGGACCCCCACCACCACCACCACCACCACTTCAATGATCCGCTACAAATCTGAGCATGCAATCTCCCAAACTTCCTGTGACACAACAGGAGGATCCCCCCTCTCTCTCTCTAATGTGAACACGCGCGCACACGCGCGCGCACACACACATATACATATATATATATATATATATATATATATATACACATACGCACGCTCACAAACGCGCGTGCAGAAACAGAAATACTTCAATAAACACGCCCTAGTTATTCCCAAAAAAAAAATAATAAAAATAATAATAAATAAATTCTGATGCTGGCGACACACGCGATATCCTAAAAGGATTACCGGACGGTAAACACACGGTAAAGTTTCTAAACACAGAGAAGAGAAAACATTTTCATCTCCTACCTTTTTTTTTTCTTCTCTCTCTCCCTCCTCACACCTCCCTTCTTTCACTCCTCCTTTCCAAACTCTGTCACGACGAGGCTCGCCGCAGACTGCGAAATCTTTTTTAACGGACGCTTCTTTTTTTTTTTTTCCGGTAACCGGGGAACGGCGAGAGAGAGAGAGAGCAGACGTGTGCTCCACCGTACAGCGACTCCGTGTGTATGCGTATGAGTAAGCGTGTGTGTGTGTGTGTGTGTGTGTGTGTGTGACAGCTCACGGAGAGAATGAGCAGAGAGAGGAGAACCGGGGAACTTAGGGGGAGTTCCCGTTAACAGCCGGGGCGGGGGCTCGAGTAGAGTGACAGGCTGCACAGTTTTTAGTCTGTATACTACAGTTTACTTAATATTACCGACAAAGTAAGTCATGCATTCAACCAAATATAGTTCTATGTTGTTGCATTTTATTTTGAAATGTGTGTACTTTACATAGTATTTGTATTTGTACAACTTTATTCCTGTATATGTCAAAATACATCACATATAATATATGATATTTATATAAATTTAATAATTAGCAATCAATCAGTCAATCAGTTGATAATTTTGGCAGATAAAATGATAAACAGACATCTTCAAATGGCTCGATTAAAGGTCCGGTGTGTAAGATTTAAGGGGCTCTGTTTGCAAGTGTAAACGTAACATGATATGTATAACTGTTGTCATTAGTGTATAAGGCTTTGTTACCATTAGAAGGAGGCTTTTATATCTTTTATATGTACAGACGCCTCTTCCACCGGAGTCCGTCGTCTTTCTACAGTAGCCCTGAATGGATAAAAACCAAACACCAGCTCTAGACTTTGAGTTTTCTACAGCCAGAGAGGATGAGGCAACAATTACGCCGCTGAGATGTCACTAAATCCTGCACACTGGTCCTTTAACTGCTCACAACTCCAGATATGTTTGATTTACTGTACTAGGGAACAAAGGAAATTTAAGATGCTAGCTTTTTTGCGTAAAAGATTACTTAAAGTAAGTCCAGTGTGTTAGATTCTCTGGTTTCATTAGTGTATAATCGCCTGAAAATAAGAATTGTTGCCTTTATATCTACAGAGAGAGTGGGTCCTCTTCCACGGGGTCCGCCATGTTGCACCACCAATTTTTCTACAGTAGCCCTGAGCAGACAAACCACACAAACATTGATCTAAACACAACCTTTTGTTTTGTATATGAATTTTGTAGTGTTTTCCTGCATGGTTGGAAGAAGAGGTTGAGGCGTGGGAAAGTATTCATGTATGCAACATGCAACTTCATTGCCAGGTGCCACTAAATCCTAAACACACCGGACCTTTAACCGTGTCAAAGTTTTTGTAGAATAGTTTTCAATGATTGACACATCATCTAATAAACTGATCATTTCAGCTCCACAACACAACCAGTAATACCAGTTTAAACATCTGCGAGTCAACCAAACATCCAACAAATCAACCTGGACTGCATACTTGCTGTTTTGGGTTATTATAAACGCTCCCTGAACCTGTCATACAAGAGGCTTTAATTGATGGTTGTAGCTAAACGGGTTATTTTGAGATTATGGAAATCTACCTCCCCTCCTTGTTTTGTTGTGTGGCTCAATTACATGATTCCTTGTCATCATTTGGAGGAGGATAGGTACTCTTACTCATACTGTGAATTTGTGAGATTTGGGGGCGCCTTTATCGATTACAGTCATTATATCGAAGACAGTTATATAGTTTAACACTAAATCAACAACAAAACAGGGTCCACACGAGCTCTCATCCGTAGCTTTTAATGATCCGCGTCATGAATCATTTATAGTTTCACCTCCACGTTCAAGAAGTCATCGCTCCAGGTTTTAACAGTCTTGTGAGAACCGCAGTCTAAGCAGCGTGAGATTTATGCCTTCTTTCAATAATCAATGAATTATGAATTATCAAACTGAAATACAGTATTCACATCAGACAGCAGGTATAGTTTAACCGCACCACTTATTTGGAGACCTCTGTGCTCAAAATCTGTGTTTCTATGGAGACCAGGTAGTCGACTACAGCACAGACTGCAGATCTTGATATAGTTTGAGTTTATAAATGTAGACAAGAAGATATGTTTTTGAGTTGGACAGGCCACTGGATGTAACAGCCGCCACATTGGCTTCAGGCGGAGAACGCTGCCTCCGTGTCGCGTTAATAGAAAGTGATGGAAATCTGCTCTATAGAGACTCTAATCCCTCCCCAGTTACACATGCATGACCTCTGCTATTAGATCCACATGGACAAGAGGGGTTGATGGGACTCCTGTGTCCTCCATCAATGTTATGAGAGGCGTTGAGGACCCCGGCGCCGCTCGATGGTGGACTTGAAACCGCAGTTTTAGCAGATGACCCAAGACGAGGAGGGGGGGAAAAAAACGGCTAAAATGGGATATGGTCTGTGGTTGCGTCGTTGGCGGTGTGAAGTTACCGTGCCGATGAGTGAGAGTGAGACCTGCTGATGGACGATGTGCGGTAGATTTGATTTAAAGCACTCCAGCTCTCTCTCACTCTTTCTCACACACACACACACACACACACACCAAAGATCCCCCCCTCCAAAAGCCGCTGGAATGTATCTCCTATAACAACATCAACTATCACAAGGCCTGCATCACATGACAAGACCTGTTTATGTGTGTGTGCGTGTGTGTGTGTGTGTCCGTATACCCCTGGGAAGTTGTGTGTGTGTGTGTGTGTGTGCACGCGCACATGCTGGACTGTACCTTGTTCTGCCCACAGGTTAAAAATAAACGCTAATGCATTACAGGAAGAGGACCAGATAGAGGGACAACAAGAAGTTGCTTAAACATTTTAAACCGCTTACGTAACGAGTCCCTGATGGCAGCAGAGAGCAGAATACAATTTTACCCTTCAGCTAATTTAGTTTGCAATGCCCGGGAACACTTCCCAGATACATTACCACATGGATTGCACCCAGTGACAAACAGCGACAAAGCTTCACATTTAACGATTACCCAAAACACAGCCCTTCTTATTAATATTATACATTGTTTAGATGCAGAGTCTCTGAATATTGTATGTGCCGAATAAAAATTCAGCAGCAACAAATTTGTCCAGAAATAATATTCCCAATCACTCGCTAAGAAGCATTTGAACTATCAACCAAGTTTCTATTAAAGGATCAGTGTGGAGGATTTAGCGGCATCTAGAGGTGTAGTTTCTGATTGCAACCCCCTCGTTTTGAGCCTTTATATCTGGAGCTAGTGTGTAGATGTGTCCATTCTGGACCACCGTAGAGACATGTTGGTTCAACATGGTTTGCAAGTCAGCCTAAGCCAGCTACTTTTGGCAAGCATTAGTTAGTTGGCCAAGCGAAAGCCCATGCATTTAGTGTGTTTTTTTATGGATTCAAACTAAATTCCCTCTCACCTCCGTCATGCTTTGAAAGCAGAAATATTGTAGATAAATATCTTAAAATGCTGGGTAAATAAAACTAAAAAACTGTCTTTGTGGCTAGATACAAGACCAGGTGAGTAGTTAGACGCATTCAGAGAGAGAAATTGCACCTTCGATGTGTTGTTCTCCATAAAATGAATTGCTTGCAATGCTAATTGAAACCAATAAGCAGCTGGAGGCTGTCTTTGTCTCATAACAAGTGCAGCTCCGTTAACAAAACCCTTTGTGAGAGAAATCTCAGGACCTGGAGCGGGCCGGCTTTATCTCCGAGAAACGAAAAAACATCTCGGGCAAAAATCTAAATAGGACCATCCTGAGCTTGAAGCTGCAACACAGAGCTGAAAAAGATATGAAGGAGAGACGGCTGGAGGGATGAAAAGAAAAAGCAACGGGAGGCGCTGACACATCCTGACAAAGTGGAGCAGGGAGTGTCACTCAGCACCTCACACACCGACGCGAATATGACACACACACATATATACCGTGCACACGAGAGCTTGCCTTAAGGACAAGCCACCTGGATCTGAGCTTCTGCTGAAAGCAACAGATGCCCGAAATACAGCATCGCATATAGAGCCAAGGACAAAAGAGGTCACACACAATCTCGCTACACACACACCCACACACACACACGTTCAACCAATCCAGGCCTGAATCTGGCAGGCAGAGGCGAGCTTATTACAAAGCCACAGTTAATAAAACCCTTCACTGCACATGTATTTTTACAAGGTGAGCCCACTTGCCAGCATATGTGTGTGTGTGTGCTGTTGCAAACTGTGCATTTGTATCGTTTTGTGTCTTTGTGAGATTTGGGGTTTTTTTGTCTCCGCAGGGAATTGTTAGTTAAAGGGGAAGAGTTTTATTAGAGCGTTGCATGATACCAGCTGTCTAAACTGGCTCTTTCTCCACACTAAAAAGCGCTCTTCCTGTCTTCAAGCCTGGTTCTTCAGCTTCTCAGGTCCTCCACTGCAGCTCCTGTATCCAAATGATCTTACCCTGGCATGTTTAGAAGCACCCGAGCTACAAATTAGCGTGAAGAATCCCCCAAAAGCCACAACCGCAGACTTATGTGCTAATAAAACGGCAATCGCTCACATATTTATCACGTGACTGTGCAATTCTGAGAGTCACCCCCACCGCCATATGTCTGAGACTCTGCCTGTTTATCTATGTATCTTCTCTGGTTGCTGCCTACTGCATCAATCACACCCTCTCACCACCGCAACAGCTGCCTCTTGTCAGCGTCGCTCTGCGGCAGCTGAGGACGAGGGGAGGAGTGCGAAACCGCGTTTAACAGCCTCGGTTCTGGCTGAAGGGAACATGGGGAGGGGGGGGGGTTGGGGGTTTTGGTTAACAGAACATCAGGATCCCATTTAAAACCAGAGGGAGGCTCATGGGAGTGGGACGGGGCGGCGGCTGAGTATGCCAAGGAGGAAGTGGGAGGTCAAATGTTTGTGTGTGTGTGTGTGTGTGTGTGCATGTTCATCTACATGATTTTTAATCCACGCTCAATCACAGCTGCGATGTTAATCCACGCAGTCTTATGAGCTCTGTTGTATCGTCTTTAATGTGGTTGTTTTCATTTGCCACTGTTTCCATTGAAGAGTCATAATGAGGTTGTGTGTGTGTGTGTGAGCGTGGGTGTGTGTTTGTGTGGTGAGCAGAACAGTACCGCACTGTCCTCGTGTAACTCAGGGGGGGGGTAAAAGGTCAGCGCTGAGGCATGTGGCCGTCCACATCAGACCCTATACGACGCTTGACCTTTGACCTCTCTCTGCCCAGGCTGGCTGCCAAGCCTGATGCTTTTTCCAAACGGTTGGATGCGCAAAGTCTTGATGCGTTATCTGCTGCTTGCTGGCTACGGCGAATACCATCCGTCTTTTCAAGTCCAGGATCCCCAGGAGACCAGTGGAAAACTTTAATCTTACGGTAACTAGATATGAGCTGGCTCTGAGTCGTTCGGTGGAAAGAAGTTGTTGGAAGTAGAAGAGAGAACTTTGATGAAAAAAAATGGACGGAGAAATTGCGAAACTGGTGATAAAGAGCGTGTGAAACCTCTCCACACCTCTACAAATGAACCGGTTAAGAGCAGATCAATACCGTAGAGAGATTAGACTATGTTGTTTTAACTTTATACCTCCTCCTCCTCTTGCTGATAATAAAGCAAAAGATTTAATCCATTCCTGCAGATAGTGTTAGTCAGTGCCTGCCTTTGCTTCTGGCTGTTTTGTGTGGGCATTTAATACAGTAAATGAGATTCGGAAAATCTCTTTGACTTGTTGTCAGCTGGCCTGGCACCGTGACTCAGAAGAAGACTTATGTGAATAGACTGTAACCTCCTTATTCCTTATCCATTCATTTCCAATACATTATGTGCAATAAATGTGACGTCAAAAAGTCAAAACAGAAGTAGGATGTCAAAAAAGTTCATAGCCATGTCAGCATTTCACAGTACAGTTACCATGTTTACCATCTTATTTTAGTGTGAAAGCATGCTGATATTCGCCAGCTGGCACTAAACAGAAGGTACAGCCGAGGTTGATGGGAACGTCATCAACCTCAGCTGTACTCGTGTCACGTTTTGAGGACAGTTTGAAATTTCGAAAGGGGTCAGAGTTCATCCTGACGGGGGGAGATTAATGTCTGTCTTTTATGGTAATCCAGCCAACAGTTGTCAAGACATATCACTGAGAAAAAAAACAAACTGTCAACAATGTCAACCTGCTGATGACGAAATCTTAGGGCAATCCATCAGATAGTTTTCAACCAGAGTGGGTGGACTGCCAACAAAACTGACCATCACACAGATATTGCCAATCCCAAACGCCACACTACCACCACCAGCGCGGCTAAAAAGAGATTTTCTCTACCAGATGTGTGCAAGAAGATAAAAACGATGCATTTTTCCATTGCAACACTTTGTGGTCAGTTAAATGAATTCATTAATTTACATAATACACAGGCAGCAGCATGATACACAGTCAATATGTTAGAGTTCCTCTCTTTTCTTTTCTGTTGCATGCCACCAAGCTGCACACATAAAAGGAAGATAATGTGAACAATCCATTCACAAAGTGTTCGTTGCACTTTAAAACAGATTAGCAACGTCACAGCATAACGCTATAGCAGCACTTAGAGAGACTTAGACTGCAGATAATAAAGCCAAATACTCTGTAGGAACAAAAACTGCAGTAGAGATGAAAAATTAAGGATTCCACTTCCACTAAGATTATGACAGTATTTCATCAGCAGTGGAGCAAATAGCCTTCAACCAATTAAGGAACAGTGTGTACTTGAACGCCTTGCACCAATAACAGCATGCCGCCGAGCACAAAACCGATCCAGCTCCTGTTCCCATCCATTCAGACGCGACACCTCTCGCTTTGCGGAGGCCAGAATAACAACAACAGGTTGTTATTTGTCATTTCAGAAATAGAGTCTGTGGCTGCAGCTGAAGCATACCAACTGGTCTGCTGTCCATGACATTCCCAAATACCTCGATACATTATTGTCACCGTGTGACAACATACACAAGCACCCATATAGGAGGTTTGTTTACAATGATCTATGAACACCTTTAACTCTATGAACTCTAACACAGAGACACAACGAATGTATGTTAGGTGGCAATACACATACTGCTCATTTTGTTGTTGAATGGCTGCTGCCAGTGCTGTATGTTGAGCTTTCAGGGGGGAAAAAAGAAGAAAAAATCTAGAAAAATTGATTCATATTTGGAGATAAAATATTCATATTTAAAGTTACTCATAACTATAACTGTCAAGAAAGTAGTAAGACTACAATACTGAATGCTCAGGTAAATACTCGTACCTCAAAATTGCAATAAATTGCAGTATGCGCGTATGTAAAGACTCCAATCAGCTTGAACAGTGTCTGTGTTCAGCCTGAATTCATTCCATATTAGATTTTAAGTGAAATATTACTTTACCCTCATGTTAGCTCGTGGCAGGTTTAGCCTCACCTGCAGAAAAGGATCCTGTTAGGAAGTTGTAACGATTCTCCACTTTTTCCCCAGCTGACATTTCTGGAAGTGCACCGGAGGGGAAGTCTTATCTTCTCCTCTGTGTCTCTGTGACACACTGTCGTTGATGCTGCACACGAACAGAAGCACAGGCCTAAATCCTGCACATGTATGGGTTCGGTTCATGCCCTTATCAGCAAATCCCACACATATTCAAGGAGAACGTTCCTGATTTTACATGCACATCAGCTGACAACATTACATAAATTATCTGTGCAAAAGTGTCTGAGTCTCTAGTTAATGGACCAAGCTGTGCTTTTGACCTAAATGACAAAAAAACTCATGCATTTTCTTTTCATCAGTGCTAATTAGCTCTCTCCTTTTTGAATTTCTACTCGCAGCAGGTTACTGACATCTTTTGCATCTTCTAAGTCCTCCTCTGGTTCATTGAAGGCTTTCACAATACTAGATGCACAGCAGTTCGTTCTTACCATACCCATTATTTCATGCTCCAAAACATGTAAAGACAGTGTTTGAAAAAAAAAAAGAAAGAGGCTGAACCAAGAGGAGGCAGCACCGCGTGAAATGGAAAACCTCCATTTCTGCCTCATGCACTTAGTCATGTTAAATGACCATAAGTGTAATTCCAGTCAGTGACACAAGAGAGGCCCCCTTCTCTGCCCTCCATACCACAGACTGGAGGGAGACGCCAGACCAACACACAGGAGGGAGAGGAAAGAGGGAGGGGGGTGCAGGAAGAGGGAATTTTAATGCATACTCTTTACACCACACACACACACACACACACACACACACACACACATATATCACATTAACGTTTACAATTTAAACTTTCTGCTGACGCTCTCGTCCAGACGGCTTTTTTGGAAAGAGAGCGAGATGGCATCTGCGTCTGTGATATTTGGAGTGTGAAACACTGACCCACTGAAGGATTTAGGGTTTCAAGATGGCTGCAAAAAAATAAATAAATAAATAAAGTTTGTAGTTTTTTGTGCACGATGAAGAACGGCAGCTGCGTTCAGATTAAGTTTAAATAGCAGAAAACATCTTGTTTCATTTTCCCTATGTCTGGAGCTGGAGTCGGGAGGAGATTAGTTTATCTTAGCGTAACGACTGGAAGCAAATTGAAAAAAAAAAAAAAACGGCTAGCCTGGCTATGTCCAAAAACAAAATGTAGCACCTTTAAAGCTCGCCACTTAACACGTTAAATGTCATATGTTCAGTCCCCCCCCTAAGTGTTAAACTGATAGGGGTTTATGCGCCAGATTATTTCTTGGCTGAAACCAGTAACTCCTCTGGAGTCTCCGCTGGTTACCTGGCAACTGGTTTCGGGCCATTAAAACAGTCCATGAAACCACAACTTACCATTTTTAACACGTCGGTTTTTGGCATGTAGTAATTAAACAGGACACCAATGAGTTAATTAGTGAGCTTCGGATGTTCTGCTGTTCCCAGTCTTTATGCTATGCTACACTTGCCTTACTCCATGAAAGGACGGATACACAGGAGAGTGGTGTTGAACTTCTCAGCTAACTCTTGGAAATAATGTATATAAGTCTAATTCCTAATAACTATTTCTTAAAGTCTCGAAAGCCATTTGTAGTTGGTGTACAGGGTCATTATGCAGTACTTCTTGCAGGGCACATTAACTGCAAAGTCAATAGGGCAATCGTTCAAATAAATTGACAATTTTTAAAATATAATAATATACAAAAATGTTACTAATCATGATTTCGAGTAAATGACATTTCATATCTTCTCATGAGAACCCCATTCAGATCTTTCTAAGAGGCTAATCTGACATGGTCCGGTGGTCTGGCTCCTGTGTTTTGGAAAAACCAGCCCACTGCTGGGGTCAGATCCTCATCGGCTCTGATGTTTGTTTACATTCTCACACAAGGCCACCAGGGACAGACAGTGTCCATTTAAAAGTTAAACCGTGGGAAGACATAAAGCAATAAATAGCCCAGAGAGAGAGAGAGAGAGTGACACGGAGACTTTTTGCCCTGTCTGCACTGTCAGTCGTGGCACTGTTGGCTGTACTGTGCTGCTTTGTGGCTTTCTGTGACTGTGACATGGATTCAGACCAATATTGAAAGTCAGTCACGGGGTATCACTGCTGCGTTTGTAGTCCACGATGCATACCGTGTAATTGCAATGTTCTCGGTTTGAATTTGGCTGGGAACTTTTTGTTGCATGACACTTTCCTCCCTGATGTTTTCCTTCTGATTCTTTTCTGTACTTCGATTAAATACAAGCGATACCAAAAGATCATGTTGAATTATCGCTGCGATCAATTCCAATTACTCCAAAGATTTTCCAGCAGCGTCAAATCAGCTCTGCTTGGTGGGTGGACATCCTTTATATAAAAACAGCTGGAACAACAGAAAGGTAAGGAGGTAGAGGGATCTATAGCCTGTGAACGGTCATGATGGGTCTGATCTTTCTCCAACAACTTGCACTCAGTAATCTATTTCAGTAAGACTTCAGCCCAGTATTGATGTCTACACATAAAAGGCATCAAAACTCAGTGAGGAAAACACATTAGCAGGCGTACAGTGACATAAGTTTCCCCCTAAAATCACAACTAACAGTCTGCAAGACAACGCTTTGTTCTGCAACATTGTAATAATTAATAAGTTAATAAATTATGCTGTGTTTAAACTTTGATTTCAGTTACACTTTTTGTCTTTTTCCACACTTTTCTTGCCCCTGTGCCATCACTGACATAAAGGCACTCTGAGCTTTGAGATTGCACTTCTAAATCTAACGCCGTTATGTAAGAGAACATTTACCTCTTAATCTTAATCTCACATTTTTTAAACTGGTTTGGTGAGACTAAAAAAGTAGGCCCCTTTTTTTACAATCATTTTGTACTTCTGACATTAGAAACAGAAGATGAACTCCACAGGTTTCATCATTTTTTTCAAAATAAAGCAAAGCAAAAAAAGATTAAATCTGCATTTTCAGAACATTAATAAAGAAGTCCTCCCAGCCAACCTTCTTCTTATTCCAGTAGTTGCAGTATGCAGCTCTGTTGTGCCTCTGCGTGGCCACACACATGTAATACAATGACGCCAACAACTGCTACAGAAAACTTCATTTCCCAGATGCCCTGTTGTTTGTCTGTCTTCAAAATAAAAGCGTGGATCGTGTCTTTTTTTTTTCTAAAGACAAAATTAGGTTTCAGGCTGAACATCATGATACCAATTCCAAAATACATTTATCATGATTATATTATTTATACCAGCAAAACAAAATTAATAAATGTAAAGTGATGTGACTAAGGGCTTCATTCAAAACGACATATATGCTGTGAACAGATCCAGATGTTAAATATTTGATTGCAGCCTTTCAATCAGTTAATTAGTTAATTGATCAGGTAATAACAGGTTCAGTGTAAAAGGGACGTCAATAAAGATTTTATTTTGAAGATTTCCAACGGAAGTCTTCATCCTTATCTGTGCCACTAAGTAATTTCTAGTACCAGCTGTGTACTGGCCCTCCTCCAGTCCCACCACTGACATATCAGAGAGGATCAGCTGCATCCAGCTCAGATCAGGGGAGACACTGACAGGTACAAGATGAGGCTGCTCCCGGTTGTTGTTACCGGCTTATTAACGGTGGCGTTCGCCTATTATGTTTACATCCCGCTGCCTGATGCCATCCAGGAGCCGTGGAAGTTGATGATGATGGATGCTGGATTCCGTGCAACCATGCACCTGGTAAGAATTTTTTTTCATATATATATATTTGGGGATAAATCCTGATACATGTGCTGCATGACTGCATGAAAAACAGATGCAGCAGGTGTGCAAATATACCTGTGATCATGATCTGATCTTTACAAAAGCCTTCCCTCCTTCCCTCTGTGCATGTTGTTTTGCCTGTTCTGCAGCCACAGCTGATGTAATAGTGTAATTATTACAGTTATTACAGTTATTACAATACTTATCAGACAGAAAAGTCAAAAAAAGAAATAAATAAATCTGAGGCACACTGTGTCCTGATCTGTCTCTACATCATGTGCTTGTCATGCATCTGACAGTCCTTTCATGCTTCATGCTCTTTAGTAACCGAATGATGAAATGTCCAAACTTTGTGAAAGAGCTTTTTCAGCGTACGGACAGTTTGATTTCAAAACCGTCACACTGTCTGTTATGGTGCTAATCTGCTGCAAGGCCCGGGGAGTTTATTTTGTGTGAGGACAATAAATATGGAGGACTTTGACCCTCTGAGCTCAGCCAGGTTTGTCCATTAATCAGGAGACTGTGTGTAAACGTGTGGATGAGATGTGTTATGTAAAAGCACCTTGAGTTTGCACTCCATGAACCAGTTCACCCTCAACTTTGTTCTATTTGTCTCTTTAGGTGAAGAGTAATGGTGTTAGTCTAGTAAGTCTGGTTCGCTCCAAAGCAAATAATACTGTTTGTGCAAGTCTATTAATATTTAATAATATCTTTTCTCTTTTTTTAGGAATGAAGTGGAAAAAAAATCCATTGTAGATTAAGTGCTACTAGACTTTTCTGCCATTGTGTTTAAATATTTTGGATTAAATGTGTTAAAAGTGTGATAAATGTGAAGCAATATATTCGTGGCTCTTATTTGATTAAAAATACTGATTGCACAGTAGCTAAGTAAAAAATAAAATATCTCCAAAGAAACTTTATTGATTTAGCGTTGTACTAACACTGTCAGACTTGGGGGTTATATGTACAGGTGCCTACACTACCCACAATGCAACTTGTAGATGAGTGTGTCATACTAGTAATTGCTAATGTAGTCTCGAGCCGCTGGCCTGAAGCAGAGATGAGCTCACTTCTTTTTGTAAAATCCACACCCCCCAGATTTATTTCATTCCCAAACTTGTAGTCTTCAGCTCTAACCGTCGATGACATCAATCGAGGCAATTCGTCACACAGCTCCCTGTGGTTTTGTACAAGCTCTTCACAGATACAGTTGTCCTCCCAAAGACCTGTAAACAGACTTTGGTGTGTAAAATCGGTGAAATTCCCCTTTCAGCGGATCAGGTATCAACTGTGTCAACATCGTTCTGAAATGTAGCGTTTCCTGTGTGGTCATGGCAGGTCACCGACTCGTGACTGATGAATGATTTGCTTGCAGTGATGTAAAAAAAAAAATGGGTGCAGTGGTTAGCACACAGCTGGCCTGAACCTCAGCTGGGTTCTTTATTGGGTTCTCTCCAGCTTCAGTCCAAAGACATGCACTTAATAAGTTCATTGGAGACTCTAAAGTGGCCGTAAGTGTGAATGTGAGTTTGGTTGGTATAGTTATCTGAGCTGGCGACTCGTCCAGGGTGTACCCTGCCTCTCGCCCTAAGTCAGCTGGCTCCAGCCTCACCATGACCTCGTAGAGCTCAAAGTGGTTACAGATAATGGATGGATGATCTAAACAGATTTTAAGTTTGGGGGGAAAAGTTTTGGTATTGGAATCTGTGTCAGGAGAGAAAACGTTGGATCGTGCGTCTCTAACTGAAATCCAAAACTTCTTGAGGGAACAATAAAAGACTAATGTTATTATAAAAGAATGCCAACTTGTCTGTCGAGTTTAGCTGGCTGGTTCCCGCTCCCACTGTGCCAAGCTGCTGTGTCTGCTGTCCTTGGTTGAACTATTGAGACAGTCAGAGATGTTTTGCGGGGAGGAGACAGAGTAAGATAAAGAGCAGGAGGACAGAGGTGACCGGGTGAGACAGCGGTGTCTCATGTCTCTGCCAAAAGATGAATGCATTTTTTTTTCTCCTCTTGAATTCCTTTCTTCTACCCGCTGTTATCGCTCTTCATCTAAGAAACCAGGCTTGTTTTTTATTTACTCCTCCACTACCCCCCCTCCTTCTCTGTCTTCAGGCTTCTTTGAAGGCCTGGCTGGGCTTTGACCATTACATCACGTCAATCAGGCAGTCCATGGATGGCTTTGATGGCATGGTGAAGAGGTCTGAGTCCGGTGCGGGGGTCATGCCCGGAGTGAAAGTCAGCGACATCACTTTCGCCGGCATCCCGGTTCGCGTTTACGAGCCCCCGGCTGGAGGAGAGGGCCATCTGAGGAGAGGGTTGATGTTTTTGCACGGGGGAGGATGGGCCCTTGGTAGTGCCAGTGAGTACAGACATTCAGGTGCTAGTGTTGGTAGCACAACATGCATATGGTTTCTGTCTTTAATTGTGTTGTTACACCTGAATTCACTTGGAAAAATTAAAGTTTTCTGAGCTATGTCTCTTTATTATGTAGATTTGATCGTATTTTTAATTATAATATTGAACGTAAGATGTTAGATTTATTTGCCTTTAAGGGAAATGATTTATCCAGATTTCATAAAGAGGAGTCTGTGCAGTTATCTATCAATAAACCTTCAAGTAAATGGGTAACTCAACTTTAACTTTCCCTTCGTGTTCCTCTCACTTTTTCAGAGAAGGGATCGTATGATGCGATCAACCGGATGTTGTCCGACGAACTCAACACTGTCGTGGTCGCGGTTGAGTAAGTGCTTCTCAGTCTTCTGTTTCAACATTGTTCCGCTCATAGCGACGCAAACCAACCGCTGATACGGTTGTGTAAACTTTTTAAAAAACGCGGCTCCCTTCAGAGCCTCGGGTGATATAAATATTTTTGATCTTTATGTGAAAAAATTGGTGGCTCAAACCCTACAATAAATTTTCATTTATAACCAATGTCTGTGTAGGTATCGTCTGTATCCAGAGGTGCACTTCCCGGTGCCGTATTTAGACTGCCTTGCTGCTGCCAAGCACTTCTTGTCCCCAGAGGTTCTGGCCAGGTATGCAGTCGACCCGGAGCGTGTGGCTGTGGCAGGTGACAGTGCTGGAGGGAACCTGGCTGCTGCAGTCTCTCAGGAGGTACAGTAAAAGTCATCTCCTGGAGAAATGTGTGTAACAGTGTAACATTTTTTTTTATATATATATCTCCCAGATTTCAACAGATGACACTATGAGTGTGAAATTCAGCGTCCAGGCGTTGATCTACCCCGTGCTCCAAGCTCTGGATTTCAACACCCCCTCCTACTTGCAGAACCAATACATACCCATCCTCTATCGGACCCTAATGGTCCGCTTCTGGCTGCAGTACCTCGGCGCTGACCTCAACTTGGAGTCCCAGTTTATGGCAAACAATCACAGCTCCTTGCACCACTCAAAAATCACCCCAGAGCTGAGGGCGCGACTAGACTGGACCGTCCTCCTGTCCCCAAAACACAAGAAGAGCTACAAGCCTGTGATTGTGGAAAAGGGTTCAGAGGGGGTACTGAAGGCGGTGCCGGGGCTGCTGGATGTGAGGGCAGCACCGTTGTTAGCAGGACCAGAGGTTTTGGCTAAATGCCCTCGGGCATACATCCTAACTTGCGAGAATGACGTGTTGAGGGATGACGGCCTCATGTACGCGCGCCGTTTGCAGGACGCAGGCGTCACGGTCACCAGCGACCACTACGAGGACGGCTTCCACGGATGTCTCAGCTTTATAGCTTGGCCGTTTGAATTCGATGTGGGGAAGAGGGCGGTCAGGGGTTACTTCGACTGGCTCAAGAACAACTTGTAAGAGTGTGTGTGTGTGTGCGAGTGAGTGAAAGTGTCTTTATGGATGCATGTATGTGTGTGTGTGTGTGTGTTTCACTGATACAAATGCACTATCTGTTGCTTTTTGACTCACAGACTCGCTAAGGGCTTGTACATCTGCTCTTTGTATAACAATATAAGCTCAGGGCCCTTGTGTACCTGCAGATACACACACACACCACCGTGGTACATATGAAGTTTACACGTTATTTAGAAGATTCTTTGAGGTTTGCGGTGGGGAAAAAAAATGTGACCAGTGAACAAAAACAAACTGAATAGACGCATAAAAATACTTCAACATCACAGCCACAAGCTTTACTAATGGGGAAATAAATCAGCTGCTTCCACTGGGGAGGAACCGCATCAAGTGCACTGATTCTTATTCACGTCACAAACACACAAGCAGCATGTCAACAGTGTTTTATACTTTTAAACTTCTTTTTTTTAAATTGCTGCACTTTTTCTTTTCAGTGAGCCGGCAAGTTACATTTCAGCCTCCACACTTCACAAATCATTGCACTGCCGCTGTTGAAAGAAATGAATCACGGTTTGATGCAATCCAGGCCGTTTCAACAGTGTTTCAGTGATTTTAGCCAGGCTTTGCTGGTCTCTATAGGGATCACTCTGGTTGGTCGGCCCACCACACAAAAATATCCTCAACGGCTATTCGCATTATTCACGCGGTGGTCTTTTTGCAAGTCATATAAACGTTGGGAATAATTTCACCACTTCAATGTACTGTGAAATTCAGGAGTGTGTCCAAGGTGTGTGTCGATATTTCCAGTGGTTAAAGGTTAGCGGGTGTCTTACGGGCAGCTCAAATGTGTTGTTTTACTTTGAAATATGACCTAAGGTCCCTCCAGGATTTTCACTATCCATTGTCTTTTCAGTTGCAGATCAATCAGCAGGTGGTGAAATTATAACAATTTGTCAGATTGCAACATTTGAGCTTCCCGCCCCCTAACTGCCATGACATTGTGTACAGGCAGTCATGTTGCGCGGAGAATAAATCCCAAAGGTTTCGGTTGTTTTGACGTTTTCTCTGGCACCACCTTGAGCGAAATATCTGGAACACCAATCGGATGGATGCACATGTTCACGGCCCTCTCAGAATGATCTGTAATAAATGTCGTTTTTCATCCAGTGCCATAAACAGTGTTGTCATTCTGAGCATGTCAGCATGCTGTCGTAAATGTTAAATGTTAAAACATCCTTTTATTTTTATTTTTTGTATTTTTCTTCCTCACAGATGATGTTGACACGTGACAGTCATTAACAGAATGAACTCTTTCCCCTTAGTTTCATTCCATTTGTGCTTACAGGGCCTGTAAATGTTTTGTGATTTAAATGATACTTATAGAACATTAATGAATCATGGAAGTTACATGTTGTATTCAGCTGTCAAACTCTAAGCCTGTCCTTGGTCAGCACCGGTTATAGAGTTGCCTATTTCAATTTTCAGATGTCAGACGTCTCAAATGATTGCAACACTTTCATGTATGTATCTAAACTGAGAATCTGCGTAGAGCTTTGGAAGAAATTTCATTTTACTACTAATTTGTTTTTATATTAAGAATTTCATGTGGGATTCAAAGTCATTCAGTGTCTCTGCTTTGCACACTGTTGTAATATATGAAGGAACTGATGAAGGGTGTCAATAAAAAGAAACATAAAGTCGTCCTCATGCAGCACAAATCTTTGGTGTTTTAGTTTACAGTCAACCTGCTTTTTGCTTTTGAGGCTTATGTATAAATACATAAAAGATAAAATACATTTTTTTATGATAAATATAATATTAAAAATTTTTTTTAAAGAATCATAATCGGTAAGAAGCGAACACAGGGGCCGCCCCGTGTGTAGAGGCTTCAGTCCTCGCTGCAGCTGGCCCCGGTTCGAATCCCGCATCGGACGGCCATTTACTGCGTGTCCTTCTCCCTCTCTCTGCTTCCTGTCTATCTTCAGCTGTACTATCAATAAAGGCCAAAAAATAATCTTTTTAAAAAGAGGAGACAAACACACACACTCGCTTATACACACAACAGTTAATAAAAAAAGACGAGAAATCAAATAGGATCAAAATGGTGAAATAAAAAATAACTATACTCTAGGAGCTCAGCCAGTTCTGGGCAGCTGAGAGGCTGCAAAGGAACAGAGAGACGTTATCTGGTAGAAGAAAGTAAATGTAAATGGTGAAATTATTAATAACCAACTAGAAATAGAAATACATCCTCTCTCCTCTCCTTCGCTCCCCTCCTATAGTTACACAGTCATTCTTTGGGAAACACTGACAAGGACTTTTACATTGGTATTACTAGAGAACACATAGACCCCCCAAGGTTCCCACAGCTGCTTTTGTTTGAGAGTGCATTTCTGGGTCACCAAATCCAGCAGCATGAATAATCAATGCAACACTTCCCTCTAGCGGATTGAGAACAACATGACCCTTCCACAATCTAAGCATTTCCATTTTTAAACGACCTCCAGAAGGAAATACTGTACTTTCTATTGTACTGCCTTTATCTATAAGTTACCATAATTTGCATACAGAACATACAAATTACGACACACTCGTTATATAATAAACTAAATGTAACCCTGATCCTAACCTTAAATCTATGCTTGAAGTCAAACATGCTCTTTTGGCCGCCTGACCTAGTTAAACAGGATTGCAAATGTTAGATGACAGATATGATATATTAAGCACAAACCTAGTGTGTGCTGGCTCTGTTTCAGTGCTCCCCATGTTCACATACAGTAGTTTCCTAACAGGGGAAACACCCTTCCACTGACACGGTGTTGGCAAATGTTTGCATGCATTGTGCCGCTGTAGCATTTCTCAGTACTTGTCTTTGTTTTATAAATCAGACAATGAGCAGCTGTAGTGCTGAGATGGGAATTTAGGGAGATTCCATGACTTTACCGAGACTTGGGAGGAGAAGCCTCGGGGGAGGGAAAAGGGGAGTGGAGAGGACAGAGGAGGGTGGATGGAGCGTGATCCGGCCTTTAAATCCATTATATGTCTTCTGGGTATTATTCAAACTCTTTGCTTCGGTCAAAAACTGCTTTCATTTCCAGAGAAGCAGCAGAAACAGCAGCAGCAGCAGCAGCAGCGGCTCTCCTCATGCTTTTCTGTTTCCAATTCTCCTTGTAACCATTTTCAGATTTCGGGTTTGGAAAATAGTTTGCTCTGAGTCATCTAACAATTTCACCATATTGTGTGTTCCTCAGTGAAAGACAGACGTTTTTGATAATACTGGTGTTAACCAAAATAATGTTCTAGTTTCAAGGTTTTTAACATTTTTATACATGAAACGCTCTTCTTGATCCTAGTTGTCGCTGTTATGGAATTTTCTATCCTTAGGTTAGACGAGGTCACGTGTGGGCCTTGAGGTCCTCAGCAGTATTAGTTGTTTGGCTTTGATTGGGAACAGTAGGTGCCAGTCTATCTCAAACACTGTGGTGTCCAGGGTCAAAGAGACCTGTTGCTGCCTTCTTAGACATAATAGATAGCTTGCCGTTGACGTTCCAATCTGCGTAAACAGACATCTGTGTCTCCAGACTAGAATATGCTGACAATAATACCTCCATGGGTAAAGACATTCTCTTTGACTAATTCTGGGCGTATAGTATTTGTGGTGTGATCTTTGGGTTTAAAGTCGATCCACCAGGATGAGTTGGGCAGAATGTGAGACCGACTCAGGCACTTCTGATGAACTTTGGAGAGTGTCTCTAATTCTCCTTGATCAAGCATCAATAAATAATACAGCATAAGACATCAGAGGCTCCTGAACATTTACTTCCTTCCTGACCTCACCATTGACCTTTGACTTCAGCAATTTCTCCACAACAGTCATCAGCAACATTACAATTGCCTTCCTATATATAAGTTTACATGGTTAGTGGCGTGGTCCGCCATTCCAATGCTGGATTTTTCTCATGTATGTAATTTAGTGTTACTGTTTGTAACCTTATCTCATTAATATTAGCCTCATTGGTTACTGTTCACTCTCTGAACAGCTGATAATAGAAATGTTAAAAATAAAAAATATATAAATAACAAACTGAAATAACAGAAATAGTCTCATTAACAACCCCCCCATATAACCACAGCTTGTTGTTGTTACCCTCGTTGTGTGCTTAAGTGGTGCTGGTATGGCAGATTTTGTTACCTGAGAGCCAGGATAGCTGTTTCCACACTTTTTTTTATGCTAAGCTACGCTAACTGGCTGCTGGCTCCAGCTTCATAAAACAGATTTAAGAGTGTGATATCAATCTTCTCGGTTAACCCTCATCAAGAAAGTACATTTTCTTAATATGTGAACCATTTCCTTCGAGTTTTAAAACACACAGACAGAGGCCAAAGGTCACCAGCTGATAGGATAGGAAAAATGTTAATGAAAATATTCAAACATCGTTTTAACCGACTGTCATTTCCGCAATAATTCCATGCACATACCATTCCTCTGCCTGATTGCCATGGGACCGTAGACAGGCATGTCTCTCAGGGTGTCATCTTCCCTGCCTGAGGCCAAACAGTCTTCAGATATCACTCTCTGACAAGCCTGGGAATTGACTCACTTAAGGGAACACAGGAACTTCTTATCTTCCTCTTCGGTATTTTGAGATTTGGATCGATGAAGAAAACAAACTACTTATTTCCTTCAGCTATTTGTCTCACTTACACTCCGCAAACATTTCCACGTCTGACCTGTTACACTACTACTTAACCATGTGAACACTACAGCTATGTGCCAGTGTGAGGTTGTTGGGAGGGTCATGCACCTCCAGGAGATGTGAACTCCTTCAGCTCTGGTCTCACTTCCTCGCGCTGACAATGGAGCGGAGGTTAGAGGTGAAGAAATGAAAGTAAGGGAACCACAGGAATCACTCAAGGTTAACTCCTGCAGATTGAACGACTCCCCTGTGACAAGTACTACTTAGGGCTGTGCTGAAGCACTATAACAATGGCAGGTCATTTGGCACTAATGGGCCAGCATTCTCTCAGATCACTTCACAATAGCAGGAAAAAGAAGAGAAAAGGCCTCTTTTCATCTTACTTTCAGATGCTGAATATCTGCAATTATGCAGCTTTCGTGCAGTCATGCAACTCATCACACATGAAAGTCTAACATTTTTTTACCGAAATGAAAAGTTGGCCAAAGATTAAACGTTGGAATAAATTACAAATATATAATAAAACACTTTTTTTTTGGGACCAGGGACCACCATGCTCTCCCAAGATGCCTCAGTCAACCAACACTGTTATCTTGTGCTGCCTTCAGCGGCTCCAGATTTGGAGACTGAAGAGTCGTTAAAAACTATTTGTGACACATTGAAGTTCTTTTTAGCAGGAAGTAATAAGTAAATGAAGCCAGTTGCAGATTGTGGTTGATGTTGAGATGTCTGAATCTGAGCAGAACAAAGCTACTTTGAAGCACAGAAAGGAGTAAACAATGTAAAGTACTAACTAAAGAACGACGGTGACAAGATTTAACACATTAAGATATTAGGAGAAAAAACGAAAGTTCTGTTCTTCACACGACAGCAAAATAATTCCTGTCTGCTCGTTTGTTTGGTAACTTTCTATTAGAATATTGGATTTACATTTCTTGATGATAGCATTTTAGAACTTTTTATAGGCTAAAGTAAAAATATGCCTGGTTTTCTTTTTAAAACCTTACTTCAATAAAATCTTATATATTAACAGAATACTTTTCAAGCACACATAGACCAAATGTTCAAAGTGCTCAGCAAAAAATAGGAATTTGGACATATATAACTCCATGACAAGTGGGAAAATTGGATGAAGATAATGTCCAGAACGGTGCTAAATGAACCTTGAGCTGCAAGAATTAGTTGATTGATTAGTCTCATTATAATAATCATAATTTTTGATAGAAACATGGCTAAAAATGCTGCTTTCAATGTCTTCTATTACATTAAACTTAGACTACATTTGGAATTTTAACTAAACTAGACAAAGACACCTTCTGATTCTCTCAGAAACCATCATGGGATCACTGTTTATAACTTATATCTGACTAGACTAAAACAATTAACCAACTCATCTACAAAACAATGGGAATTAGGTAATGAAAACAATCATTGGAGCAAAAGAAAACAATGTCTTATTGCTGCATGTAGCATACTAGAAAGAGAAATATTAAATCATCCTTTAAACTACTCAAAGAATGATTTAAATGCCATATTATTTGCTCATTATTAGTAATATTAGCCTCTTTGTTTTGGGTTTGCACATGTGCTCTCAACTCAAAAGTTTCCGCATTTCCGACGGTGCCTGAAGGCGTCGTGAAGTTGCGTGTTTCAGCATCTAAAAGCTCCCAGCTCATTTCTAGAAACAGTGACATACTGAGGCTGTTGTAATCCTCCATACCTCCCCTCTCTCTCTCTCTCTCTCTTTCTTTCTCTCTCTCTCTCTGCTCCACCTACCCACAAACTCTGCTCTGTTTTCCTCCCTCTCTCTCTCTCTCTCTCTCTCTCTCTCTCCCTGCAGAGCAGAAATGCAGCAGAGCTTGATCTGACTTGTCCTCTGCTGCTCAAACTGTTTTCCTCCTCCTCGGAACTTATCTGTGTGCTCTACTCACGCTGTGATATGGCAATTTCTGTTTCTCTCCAGTGTCTGGGACTCATCATACTCGCAGCAATCCTCCTGCAGACCATCGCGGTTGCTGTCAGCTTCATGTACTTCAACAAAGTCCTGAACACGGTAAGGATAATGCGTTTGTTTCCCCCCCCCCTCCTCCTTCCTTCATTTAACACATAATGATAGCACTAGTAGACTGCCAGATAAGTGAGGAAAGGGGAGGATAGACATATTTGGATGATGACAGAAGAAGTTACAACTTTTTACTTTCAGCAGTTTAACAGTGATCTGCCATTCATTTTTTATAGAGATACCACACCAGTGACACAATTTTTACGAGATATCACCACCTGATCTCTGTGCAGGAAGGTCTCATGGAGTCTTATGATCTTCAATAATCTTTTATAGGCACACTTTAGGGATTAAATATTTCAGAAAAATACGTCCCCGGTTCTTTGCAAGAATTTCTGCCCATTCTAATGCCGGACAATGAGAGAGGAGAAAGTTGGCAGAGTAGATAACAGAACAACAATGGCAGGAAATGAGACTTAGTTAGGACTCCCGGGTGGTTAGTGACACCCCTAAAGCAACATGTTTCAAACTTTGAGCAGATATTATGACAAAGGTGATAGATCCAGTGCTGAGCTCTGATTGGCCGAGGCACAGGAAAATAACCCATCTCATCTGTGATTTACCTGTAATAGGACGAATGCATGCCCACTATTTATCCTTTGGTGCCAGGTACGATCTCCCACAGTGAAGTGTGTAACGCTTAAGTCACACGACACCATGTCACATGTCAGAGTTTTCTGATGGATGATAACTGTAGCTGCTGTTAGCTACTAGGCTCAGTTAGCCGTGCCCAATCTGATGAGGATTTAGTCCCTGGGGGCAGTGGGCAATCTTTCTGAACTTTCAACGTAGCCAGCCGATACAAATAATGGATATCTTGGCCAAGACTTCCTCTGCAGTCCGATTATAGCAACTTGATATTCAAGAATGACGAGTAAGACACATTTCTGCCTGATACCTGCATGTGACTGCAAGTGTTGTCATCTGGAGATAGCTGATGGGTTCTGAGATTGCATTTCAGCATTTTCGCTCTTTACAAGGATTGTTGCAACCAAAGCTCACTCACTCCGACACGGTTGGTCAACACCGCTCGGACTACAAGCAAAAACCAAATTGCCTCCAGTGCCAAATTCATGGTTCCTTCACGCCTGCAAGCGTTTGCATTCACAGGTAGATTATCTGTTTATAGAGATTAGCCATGCCCAGACTGGAAGCCTCGAATGACACGGGGGAATGTTGGTGCTACCACAGCAAGGAGGAGGTTTTCAAGCTGACGAAAGCAACACCGGTACCACGTCAGAACCAAATCCTGGCGAGTGAGCAATATGACTGAGCTCAACAGCCTCTATGGACAACATAGAGTGAACACAAGAGTAAATCTCGCATAGATAGAGTTGTTGATCTATTTAGCGATTAATCTGTTTGTTATTTTCTTGATGAATTGATAATCCAAGTCGTGGGTTTGCAGCAGTTTTGCTTCTTTTCTGTCGACAGATGCAGGAGAGTTTCTCCCGGAGTAGCGTTTCCTGTCTGATTAATGCAAACCTGCGCTCCGAGTCCGAAGATTCAGCAGAGGATAAGAAGAGCGATCCCTGCTGGCAAGTCACGAAACAGCTCCACTACCACATAGAGAAGGTTTTTGATTTATTTTTTTTAAATCTAACTTCAATTTGTGCTTCAGTTTTCTGTCATTTGGGGTGCAAAATGTTCCTTCTTTCATATTTGGGAAACCAGTGGGCAGTTTTTACATGTTCTGTCCACAGTCTTGTGGCATTTTTATGAATTGTAATTTGCATGTTACTGAGACACCACTGGTTAAAAACGCCAAACTGATGTAACTCCACATAATTTCTTCTCAACTCGTACTCTGACTCACCCAAAGGAAGAACTGCTGCAGGTCAACAGATGACATACTTGTTGACCCAGAGTGAAGACTGAGTGATTCATGGGTGTGACAAAGTCTCTTGTGAATTACTGATTAAAATTCCTTAAAAAAGCGACGGTACCCAAAGAGGACAAGTTTTAACCCCGCCGCCTCTTCACTGTCTCTCTGGGTGTTTTTACTTTCAGACGATGGCTGACAGATTCCAGAAGGAGATGAGAGGTGAGAACAATGCCGACATTGACTGTCAGTTACACCTAACAGTGTGTCTTTTTCCACTAAAAGTGTCCTGTGTGTTTTTTTACAGATAAGCTGACAGGAGTGCTTCCAGTCCTGGACCCTGAGGTCCGAGGGGTCCCTCTTCCTAAAGTTGCTGCCCATGTGACCGGCATCAGCTCGTCCACAGAGCTTCCAACAACAGACGGTGAGGATCTTCTTTTTAAATGTAGTTTAGAAATAGAAAATATTCAGTTTTGAAATGAAGGCCTGAAGCACACATCCCTCACACATACTTGTGAGTACTGTGTTGCTTTACCCGTTACCTTTCCAAGGCCGGAGGTGAGGAATGTGCTTCAAGGCTTCTCAGGCTGCTCTCAGAACTAGATGTTTGTCAGGACCTGCAGATGTGCAGCTGCTCTCTCCTCGTCAAAACTGTCCTGTAGTTGTCTTTTCAACGAGTCGGCGTCTCAATTACTTCAATATTTTCAGAAATTCCAGGTATGTGTTGTCCTTACCAAATACAATTTTCTTATTTTATGATTTGTTTTTCACCTTGATCTAGCGTTAGACAGACGCGGTGGAACAAAGTGTCCTGGCTGGAAATCGTGCAAGGATCTGTGTGATGTTTATTTTCAGAAGAAGTTTATTTCAATCAGCAGATTCTTGGAAACACACGTCTGTAATAAGGAGGAAAAAGCATCCCACCTCATGTCATTACATCAACGATCATCTTACTTTAATTGCAGTCAAATTATAAGCTTGTTTTATTTATGCAAGGTACTCATCAGTTCTTCCCACACAATTATAGCTTTTTTATTTTATTTATTTAGCTGAACCAAATACATTTAGTTTCAGTTTAAAGCCATAACATTTTTCAAAATGCTCTAAACTTTTAAGTTGACAGTAATAATATAATTAGTGCAGTCTATGTTCATCTCAGTATCTTCTGGGAGGTCTGTGGGAAAGAGGAGGGTGGAGGAGGGTAGCACCAACCATTGCTGTATGCCGAAGCGTATTTTTGATACAACCACTGGAGGGTGCCAAAGTCAAAGCTTTACTAATTCTCCACTAACGTCTTTAAAAGATAAATCTGATTAGTGATGTTCTGTATTTGTTCCAGACGTTTCTTCCCTTTATATGTTGTAAACAAATCCCATGATCTGATCTTACCGTAAAGCATTTATATCCATGTAGCCAAAGTGTGATCTCGTCCAAAAAAACTATTAAAACTATTATTACACGTCAAAGTTACATAACGTTGCATTATGTTACTTCATTAAAATAAACGCGGGCACTGTAGTTCGTTTTGAGCAGATACCACATGCAGCACAAATACTCATTATTGATGCACGGAGAAAAATTGTTCCCAACAAATTCATCTTTTATTCATGTTCGAGCAGAGATTGATTAAAAACTACAGTTCCCATGTTCCTTTTAAAAAATGAAGGTACATAATGAAAGAAATGCAATGTGTTTGAAGATAGGGGAAGCCTGATTTTAGTATTTTCATTGGGTTTGATGATGAAAATGATACAGAATATAGTTAGTCTTATCCTTTTTTTGTTTGTCCATGAGGAATAGATATGTTTTTTTTGTAATAACTAAAAGGCTGGTCAACCTTCTTTCTTTACACACATACCTCATCTGTTCCGTTGACAACAGTCTGCTGCTTTTCAGCAGGAGACTTTAAAATGCACATCTGTACGCCTCATTTACAGACTAAGAGTTTCCTTTAACATTTGTTTCTTATTTGAAGAGCAGTGTCTGTTTATACTCAGGTCAACACTCCCACCTAAAACGCCTTAATTGTCACATTTATGCGTGTGTGTGTGTGTGTGTGTGTGTGTGTGCTTGATCTTATGTGTTTTATGTGGCGGCTGCAGGCTTGCGGAGCAGCAGGGGCTACCTCGGGGAGCGAATCAGAGCGTGGGAGGGCCAGAGAGGTCTGTCCTTCCTGCAGAACATGGAGCTGAGAGGAGGAGAGCTGTTGGTACCCAGAGCCGGCCTCTACTACATCTATGCCCAGACCTACTTCAGACTGCCCTCCACGGAGGAGACAGACGGGGAGACCGGGGAGGCAAAGGAGGAGGAAGGAGCGCAGCTTGTCCAGTACATCTACAAGAAGGTTCGGCTTTGTGCACCCTGACATAAATAATCCATCCATAGCTCTGATATTTTGATGCTTTTGATGGATAATTCCAATATTTGGAGAAAAACAATGGACCAATCAGAGCTTTGTGGGCGGGAATAAGACCGAGGACATCCTGTTTTTACGTGGCGAGGTGCTTAGTTACGCCTCGGATGTATCATATGAGCTGGATACAGGGACTCACAGATGTTCAGGACTCACCTGAACTCAAACTTTACATTAGGGTGACATCGCAAGACAGATAAAAGTCACTTTTCTAGGTTATGGGAAGTTTTGACAAATAAAAAAAAACCCTTCATGGATTAAAAATCAATAATACAAAGAGTGATCACCAACTTTGTTTGCAGTTTGAGGCGCCTTGACAACAGAACACAATGTCAGGCAGGACAAACTGACACAAACTGAGTCTGTTTATTGTAAGTAACGATTTTCTGATAACACATGGAAAGAGTGTCCTTGAATGCACCGAAAGTAGGAAATGAAGCTTTTCATTTCAGATGGGATCTGTGCATCATGCTTATAATCCAATGTGATATGATAACATAATGTATAATGTAATACTTTGTTCATGAAGGTTTTGGTCTTGCTCCACAGATGAGTTCCTATCCGGTCCCCCTCCTGCTTATGAAATCGTCCCGGAGCGCCTGCTGGCCTCGGGGTCAGGAACCTGGTCTCTTCTCCCTGCATCAGGCCGGTACTGCCTTTCTGAAGCCTGCTGACCGCCTCTTCATCACCGTTAGCAACGCGAGCGCCATGGAGATGGACGGGAGGGCGAGCTACTTCGGGGCCTTCCTTGTGGGGTAAAAAAGAGAGGGGAATCTCGGACAAGGGTGTCCGGGACTGGGATGACTTGATGGACGTCTACAAAAGTTTACCCAAATGTCAGGAGTTTGCTTGGAAATAAGCAGCTGTCTGTCTGAGGATACAGTGTTGAAGAAGAACAAACTATGAGGAGTGCAAAGGACTTCTTCCAGTGGCGGACTCAAAGTGACGAAGAAGAAGTCACAGTTAAACCCCACACCAGATACAAACTCTGTTTTCAAGGCTGGTAAACAGAATGCACAGTATGAGCAAACACGGATTACATGGTGCATTCACAGCGAGGAACATTCGGAGCAGCACAATAGACGCAGATTAAATGTTGCTCTCTCGTGTTTGAATGACTTCTATTGAGAGCAGACTGAGCTGTTTTGCCCGCAGGTCAAACAAGTCAACAGACGGCTTGTCTTCTCCAGGAAATGACAGCGCTGTCGGACCCTTAACCGGTCTTTTACTAAAAATATGTATCAAGGATGCCACAAGACAAGATTTTAGAAGTTCAATATTATGAATGAAGCTTGTTTGTTTTTTGTTTACAGCACATATGGTTGAATTTCTCTTTGTGCAATGTCTTGAATGAATGTGTGGCATGACACAGATCACGATGCAGCCTCAACGAGAAGCGAGAATGGAATATGACACATTCACACTTCTGTATTCTCTACAAACCAATCCAGATTTTCTGCAGTGATGTATAAATTATTCCTGGCACAAAGTCAAACACGTTCAACAGTGTGTGTTTAGTCCTTGATTCTGTTTGTGACAATCATGGACGGGATCTGAAGGCCGGGGTTGAGGAGGGTGTCCCGGTTCGGGAACCTCCAGAATTGCGTCTTGATTCTGTCAGGTTTCATCAGGCCGTGAGAGTCGGCACCGGATGGCCCCTCCGGGGGTTTGGAGTGAGCAGGTAGAGCCGCTGCTCCTTCATGTTGAAAGGAGCTAGCTGAGGTGGGAGGATGCTCGCTGGATGCCTTCCTTTGGAGGTGCTCATCCAACCTGGTAGGAGACTCTGGCCTGGGAATAACTCGGGATCCCCCAGGAGGAGCTAGAATGCGCTGCTTGGGGAGAGGGATGTCTAGAGCACCATGGCCCGACCCCGATAAGTCGAAGGAAATAGAAATGGAATGTAAAAATGAATCAACAAATGGTTGCTTCAAAAGATTGTTGTTGTTTGATTTCCAGGTCTTACAATACAATAAGACAAAAGCACAAACAATCCCACGTTCCATCATTTATTAGCCAGGGTTGCTGGCATCGTGGCTCTAGGGATGGTCAATATCTCAGCAGCTATTTAATAAAACTGCCATGAAAAAGTTCATTGTTCTTGGCAATCCTGACTTTCCTCTAGCGCCACCTCGAGGTTAAAAGTGGTGGTGATGGTTGGTGGCTTTGAGTGAAGAACTGTTGGATGGATTTCTGAGATTTGGCGCACACGTTGAGGTCGTCAACAGGACAAATTTGAGTGACTTTGCTGATTCTCTAACTTTTAATTTAGCACCATTCATGTCATTTTTAAAAATTTGTTTGATATCTAAAAAACTAAACAACATTCCTATCAAATGTTTGTTGTATTTAGTGCTTATTTACTTGTTTTACCCGTGATTGGTTAAAATTCTTAATATTTTTAACTACTTTTAAAGTTTTTAACCTGTTTCTGTCCATTGATTTTAGGTTTTTCCTCACTCCAATTCTCAATTGAATGAATCACGTCACCAGGGACGGACAATAATTTTTCATTTTTCTGATTCTTCCGCCGCTCTGTACCCCTCCACACAAAAAGACACCCAAACTGAAAAAGTAAAAAACTATCATTTAATACATGTTTGTATTACATGTTTCCATATTACGGCAGTGAATGTTTCAGCAATAATAAGAGTCACTCCTCAAACAAGAGTTTTTACATAAAAAAAAAAAAAGAAACCAAACAAACAAACAAAAAAAAAATACCAAAAACTAATCAGGGTTCAAGTAATGCCCAACAGAAAACATTTTTTTGAAACATTACACAACGCAGGAGGATAGATCATAACTGCTGATCGAACTGTGAATCCACCTGCTGCTTCCTGGTCTATGAGTGGAGAACCAAGGTGTTCGTTTGGTCTGCCCCAAGTCCTCTCTCTCTTTCTCTCTCTCTCTGTCCTTCAGTCTCTTTTTGGTCACTATGACTGGTGACTGACAAAATGTTGTAGTTACAGCTGAGACAATAAAACACAAACACAGACAACACGCAGCCTCTTTGAGTTATGGGAGGGCTTCAAGGTGCTTTAACCAAAAAAAAAAAAACACAAAACACAGACAACAAAAAAAAAAAAGACAGTGGTACCAAATCTCAAACACTTGGTATCAAAAATAGTCTCTGAGTTGGTCTCTAATCAGTCCTTGGTATCAAAAATAGTCTCTGAGTTGGTCTCTAATCAGTCCGGGACGCTACGACAACAGAGAGAAGAAATGCACGCACAGAGGACATTTTTGTCTTGTTAATGACAAACCTATGGCTTCAGTTTATCTAAAACACACACACACACACACACACACACACACACACACACACACACACACACACACACACACACACACACACACACACACACACACACACACACACACACACACAGGCCATGAACGATCCCAACAATCAGAACAGAACTGTGTAATATTATCGTCTATAGACATGGCAAATACTGTAAACAACTGTGCGTGTGTGTGTGTGTGTGCGTGTGTGTGTGTGCGTGTGTGCACGAGAGCCGGGAGGCTCCTTGTTGGTGCTCCTATTGCTATGGTAACCAAGAATTGGTTTGACTTGTAATTTGGCCAATCAATCAGTCTAAGTGCTTACAACGCCCCCACTCCACCCTCCACCCCGCACCACACTGACATTACAGTAAATCTCAGCGGGCGCATGCATACACACTCACTCACACTCACACACACACTCACACTCACACAGAAACTGTGGAGCCAAGCCAAGTGCTTTGACATTATCTTGCTGCCTGAACAATGCCTGCATCAGTCAAGTTCGTTAAGACAAATACATAATCAGTCGACAGTACTTTTGATTTGAGCGAGTTATCGAGATAGAAAAAGGCATACAGTCAGTCTTTTGCGTGAGACGACGACAACAACAACTTCTTCCGGAGATTAGTCGCGAGATTCATTCACAATTTAAAAAAAGGTGTGAACACATACAGGGGGGGTTAATGATTAGTAAGGGCCGTCCTAATACCAATTATGCATTTCTTTAAACATACATGGAGTAATACTCAATAATGTGGAAAAGGCTGTGACGGGGTGACTGAGATATCATGATGCCGTTGTTTTTTTTGTTGTTTTTTTCCCGTTATCATTACGCACCAAAAAAAAACGTGTGCACACACTCAATAATCTATAATAGTGCGCACACATCGACAAACACAAAACCTGGTATGGGTTCCTATTGCCTCTTACAGTATGTCTGTGGTCTATGAACAAAAAAACAAAACAAAACAAAACAAAAAAAGCACCTCTGAAGTACAGAACAGCCTTGGAACCGAGTATAAGTGTTTTAACTACAGGCAGGCAACAATACACACCGGCACACAGGCACAATACAGGAGGCTTTGGCACACCCATGCTAGTCTTACTACTCAGCATTTTCCAACACAGAAGAAGAGCAGGTTACAGGACAGGACAGACCCATAGCTGCCTTAAATTGCCTCCCCTCTGGAGGGAGGGGGGGGCGGTGTACAGGTTTGTCTGACAGACACAATTATCTGCCGTCACATTCAATCAGCACCGAGCTGTCTTTTGTTTGTTTGTCTGTTTGTTTGTTTCCCGGCCTCTCATCCGATCAGCAGCTCCAGGCTGTCCTCGTAGTTGGGCTCTTGCGGCGGGCTCTGCGAGAGGAAGGCCGTCGTCACGGGCGTCCCCGTCGCCGTGGCGACGTTGAGGAGGGTGTTCGTGCGGATGCTGGTGGCCGTCGGGTTGCGGAGCGCCGTCATGCTGGTGAGGTTGATGCCGAGCGTGAGCCGCGTCTGCTCCAGGGCTTTCTCCGGCACGGCGAACGCCTCGAGCTTCTTCTCGCCGTTCGCCATGTAGGAGTTCTGGCAACCTCGACAGATGCAATCCAAGCATGCCTGAGAAAGACGAGCGGGAAAATTAGACACCAATGATACATAAAAATTACAACTTTGAGGATGTGGTCAGGGTTTATTATGAGCTGAAATGTTGCAAAAACATAGTCACAACAACCAATAAAACATGGTCACAGTCTCACCTTGCGGTTTGAGTAACAGGGACAGCGCTGCCCCCTGCAGGTCAGCACAGATGGATTCTGGGTGGCCCTGCCACACTTGCAGCCCTTCTTCTCTACCGGCTTCTTATACGGAGGCCTGACAGGCGCTGGTGGCACGATGCAGCCCGACATCAACCGCGGGTCTTTGCTTCCGTCCTTGGTTTTGGAGCCTCCGCTACTGCGGGCCTTCGCGTGGGGCTTCTTAGGGCCCGGGTCGACGTGCTTCCTGGCACCTTTGTTGTGGTTTGGCGCGGGGCGACTGAGCTTGGGAGGCACCCCGTTGGGAAGGGACGAGTATGTGTGCGCTGGTACGGTTAAGGAGGGTGCGGGCGGTTGTGTGTGCAGTGTCTGAGAGGGGTTCGGAGTGTTTAAGTGTGACGAGGAGCCCTGCAGGATGGAAGCGATGGGGAGGGGTTTCACCTTCTCCCTGTCGCTCTCCGAATGGGATCGCTTACGTTTAAGGCGGACTGGCGGTGGCTTGGAGGTCGGAGGGGGGTCGAAGGAGGACGTGTGTATGTGAGCACCGTGGCTTGCCGCTGTGTTAGTCCTGTCTGTTCGGATCTGTGTGTAGTTGTGAGCAGCGTCCAGCTGTATGTACATTTGACCGTGTGCTCTGTCCGTGGTTATCCGTGTGTGAGTGTGTGTTCTGTCCGGCTGTATGTGAGGAGAATCCCGACCCGGCTGAAGGGGATCCAAAGTCTGCAGCACCTCCTCCACGCTGAGGAACAACACCTCCCCCTCCTCCAGCTCCCTGCTGCTAGATTCCCCATCCCTGAGTGAGCACACAGTGCCTGGAGTTGGGGCTAAAGGTCCAGTGGTCAGACTCAGTTCAAGACCACCGCAACCAGTACTGGACACAGACTGTGGCTGCTCCTCTACCAACTCGCATACTTCCAGCTCAGGAGACGAGGGGTCTAAGTCCTCCAGCACTTCTCCGTTGCATTCCTGTGGTCCATTAGAACAGGGAGGTTCAGAGGAGGAGCTCTGCGGTACGGCTGAGAGCTCTGCCGGAGCAGGAGGTGCCTCTGTGGGGGTAAGAGACTCTGTGGCAGAGGGATTCACATCTTCCTGCGCTAGGCTCGGGTCGTCTGCCTCCATCTCCTCTTCCTGCGACATCAGCACCTCCTCTAGCAAGGCCATAACCTCCGGAGACCCTCCTGCGTGGCTGCTGATCGCCTGCAGCAGCGGCGAATGAGTTACGTAGAGGCAGAGCTTCCTGTAGCATTGCACCAGCAACGAGAGCTGCTTGTTCTCCTGGAAGCCGGTATAGTCCTTACAGCGGCTGCACGACGGCCTGATCTGCATCTTCTGGCCTTTGCAGCCCAAGCAGACGTAATGCTGACACTCTGAAGGTGGGGAAATGGGATCCTGGAGCAGTTTACCTGAGACAAAAAAAGAAGAAAAAAGAGGGAGCTGTTAATCCATGTGTTTGCACTTATGCACAGCAACTACCAGCGATGTTTTAAAGTCATTTCCATTCACCGTCATGCCTCTATATAAACCATTAAAACTGATTCATCGGCCAATTAGTTTCCCGATTAACCTGTTTCCCGTTTGTTTCATAAAACATTTGACCGTGACAAGAAATATCTTGTTTATTTATGACATAAAGCAGCGCTAAGGAGGATTTCCCCACAAATGAGAATCTTGAAAACAGATTAGACAGAATCAATTCATCACCTGATCGTTTTACTACCGACTGGTGCCTTCCCAAGCGGAACAGAGGAATCAATAACAATGTAATGAACTGTGGCTGACGTGGGCTTTTAATTGTGTTCCAAACAATTAACAAAAAAACAACAACAATGAAATTGTTTCTTAAAGGATTAAATCCCCCCTTTGTCTTGGGAACCGGAGTGGGGTGGCCGGTTCAAGTCAAACCTCTCCGGCTACCAGTCCTGCCTAGAGAAATGTACTCAACCCGTTTAACTGCTCCGCTACGTGGTTGCGCATCACTCCACAACCTCTCTCTCTCTCTCTTTACATTTGCATATCTATGAGCCCTTTGTGTGTGTGTGTGTGGTTTTAAATTGCCCCCTGGAGGAATCAATACAGCATCTATTCTTCTTCTAGTCTACACCGTAAACTGTTGCTGTGTCTACACACCCTCTGCTCGGCACATCTTTCATCATGCATGCCCTCTTCTCTGAATTGCAATCTGTGAACCAGTGAATAAAAAAATAAAGCCTGAATGGAAAACACATGGCTCTGCAGCAGACACAACAACAAGAGGAGTCTTGACAAGAGATGACTGAGGGGATGGGGGCTCGGTTGCTAAGGAGACCACGGCGGCTGTGCACGACAAAATCGTGTCAATTTGCCACGAGCACACGCGCACGCCCACCCCAAGTCAATAAGTGATAGTAAAGACACCAAGTGATGCGTTCAAAGGTGTACTCACCACAAACAAGGCAAGCGAGCGACTGTCTGAAGAAGGGCAGCAGTGTGTACATATCCGCGAAGGTGTGAGGCTGCCTCGGGTCACACTGCAGCACGGCCCGGCTGGCGGACACGTACAGAGCGGTCGCGTTAACGGGGTTCATAGCGGTGTGTGGTCCTCCGCAGCCTCGGGGAGGAAAGGGGGAAACAAAAACACTTCCAGATAGCCTCAAGTCTCTCAGGGTGGATGGAGGAAATATAACCCGGCCTGGTGATGATGGTGGTGGTGGTGCAAAAAATAAAAAATCAGCCACTCCAGCGTGCCAATGCAGACATGTGAATTAATAACAGACACGATAATAGATCCGGAGCTGGTTATCGCTGAATAAAACGCGTTAGCTCAGGAGGCGGCTAGGTTGGAGTTAGCATCGCCGGTTTTTGTTTTGCCTGTTCCCAAATCAACCCTAAAAAATAAGTCTCTCTCTTTCAGAACACAGTTTAAACAAACCGGAATGTGTCGTAACCACTCACGTTGTGCCTCTTTTAGCAGCTGCATATAACCGGAAAATAAAAAACGGTTAGCATTGTGGTGGCTAAGCTGTTAGCTTCACGACATCTCAGCCGAAACGTTTTAAAAATTAAACATCACTTTTTTTTTTGTCTTTTTACTATCTAACAACAGCAGCGGTGTCGATGCCTGAACCCGAACCGAACCTCCTCCAAAGGGAGGACGGGATCACGCATTTACTGGTGTGGTTAGCAGTTAGCAGCTAGCCACCGCGTCCCCTCCAGGCGCGCACTCGATGTAAACAAAGCTAACCAGGCTAGCCTTAGCATGGCTAGCGCAGATTTTTTTTTTTTTTTTCAAACCGTATCACTACTAAAACACCAACACCACCTCCTCCTCCACCTCCTCCACCCCTGAAGGACCGCCTTATGCCTCACGCAAAGGAGGGAAATGCAAGCCGTGCGTTTGGTTTTCATACGTTTTGCTGTAAAACTTGGCGAGCAGCGAGCGGAACATAGCTGGCTATTTTTTTTTGTTTTGTTTTTTTAACAAACGCATCAATCATTCGCTTTTTTTTCCTCCAGTTTTTCCTCCTCCTCCTCGCGCATCAAGCCCTCCTCCTCCTCCTCCTCCTCCTCTCTCGACCAGGCATGATCATTAACGCGAGACTTCTCCCCCCCTCCTCCTCCTCCTCCTCCTCCTCCTCCAGTTACCCTGGTTACCGTAGTGTACGGAGGGGATCACATCCCATTCAACGAGCAACACACAACACAGCGACTTCCCTCTTGCCCTCAATTACAGTTTGTACAATTATGTATAGTTTGCTTTTTATATAATTACAGTTTGTACAATTATGTATAGTTTGCTTTTTATATTGTATTTTTATTCTTATGTTGTCTCTTGTCACTGTGTGTAATGCTGCTGCTGCACTGTAATTTCCCAGCTTGGGATAAATAAAGTGTATCTATCTATCTAAAGGAAATACTATTTTAGTCTGACAGCAGACGTGACTTGTTACCTTGGAGATAAAGACTCACACCAAAACATGAGCTTATAAATGTGATTCATTCCATTTCTATTCATTTAATGAGGCCAAATCACAGAGAGCTCCTGGAAACTCGAGTTGTGACTGAAACAATATCATTTCTCACTTTTAAACTTTGCTTCTTCAGCCACTGCCGCCTTCTTCTGGAGCACTGCTCGCAGTAATACCTGGAATTCTACCATACGCTTTATTTATATTTATATCATATCGCCATACTATATTTTATATTGATAATTCTGCTTATACGGCTCATACTATTTTATCTCCAGACTCTTCTATTCCCGGATGTCTTTGCTTGTTTCTTTACTTAGTTCTTGTATTTTATATTTCATGTTTAGTGCTGTTTGGACAGAGAGAAACGTAATTTCAATTCTCTGTATGTCTTGTACATATTGCAGTATTGACAATAAAGCCAACTTGACTTGACTTGACTTGACTTGGAGATAGATAGTAGATAGATGATAGATAGATAGTAGATAGATAGATAGATAGATAGATAGATAGATAGATAGTGTAAGATAGAGAGATAGTGATAGATAATACTTTTTATTTATCCCACAACGGGGAAATTCACTTGTTTCGCGGCGAAAAAAGAATCAAGGAGGGAAAACCAAGTGTACATATTTAAAAAGTACTAAAGTAGAATGTGCAGATTTAAGAATGTGCAGATTTACAAAACAAGTACTGGTAGAAACATAAAAACAACTTAAAAAAACACAACAAAAAACAAACACAAACAAAAAATAGCAATGGACAAAAAATAGCAATGGTTGACATGAACAGAGACTACAACATGATCAGGTGCAGGTGTTTGTAAAGTCTCCAGCAGCAGGGAATGAAGGACCTGCGGAACCTCTCCTTCTTACACCGATAGATAGATAGATAGATGATAGATAGATAGATAGATAGATAGATAGATAGATAGATAGATATAGATAGATATAGCATAGATATACTTTACTTTATCCCAAGCTGGGAAATTACAGTGCGGCGCAGCATTACACACAGTGACAAGCGAAACATAAGAATAAAATATAATATAAAAGCAAACTATACATAATTGTGCAAACTGTAAAGTAAGAGGTAATTGAGGGCAAGAGGGAAGTCGCTGTGTTGTGTGTGCTCCATTGATGGGATGTGATCCCCTCCGTACACTACGGTAACCAGGGTAACTGGGAGGAGGAGGAGGAGGAGGAGGGGGGGGAAGTCTCGCGTTAATGATCATGCCTGGTCGCGAGAGGAGGAGGAGGAGGGGAGAGGGGCTTGATGCGCGAGGAGGAGAAAAACTGGAGGAAAAAAAAGCGCAATGATTGTGCGTTTGTTAAAAAAACAAAACAAAAAAAAATCCAGCTATGTTCCGCTCGCTGCTCCCAAGTTTTACAGCAAAACGTATGAACCAAGCACGGCTTGCATTTCCCTCCTTCGCGTGAGGCATAAGGCGGTCCTTTAGGGGGGGGAGGAGGTGGAGGAGGAGGTGGTGTTGGTGTTTTATAGTGATACGGTTTGAAAAAAAAAAAAAAAAATTTGCGCTAGCCATGCTAAGGCTAGCCTGGTTTAGCTTTGTTTACATCGAGTGCGCGCCTGCAGGGATGCGGTGGCTAGCTGCTAACTGCTAACCACACCAGTGAATGCGTGATCCCGTCCTCCTTTTGGAGGAGGTTCGGTTCGGGTTCGGCATCGACACGCTGCTGTTGTTAGATAGTAAAAAAAAAAAAAGTGATGTTTAATTTTAAAACGTTCGGCTGAGATGTCGTGAAGCTAACAGCTTAGCCACCACAATGTACACCGTTTTTTATTTTCCGGTTATATGCAGCTGCTAAAAGTAGAAAAACGTGAGTGGTTACGACACATTCCGGTTTGTTTAAACTGTGTTCTGAAAGAGAGAGACTCATTTTTTTAGGGTTGATTTGGGAACAGGCAAAACAAAAACCGGCGATGCTAACTCCAACCTAGCCGCCTCCTGAGCTAACGCGTTTTATTCAGCGATAAGAAGCTCCGGATCTATTATCGTGTCTGTTATTATTCACATGTCTGCATTGGCACGCTGGAGTGGCTGATTTTTTATTTTTGCACCACCACCACCATCATCATCACCAGGCCGGGTTATATTTCCTCCATCCACCCTGAGAGACTTGAGGCTATCTGGAAGTGTTTTTGTTTCCCCTTTCCTCCCGAGGCTGCGGAGGACCACACACCGCTATGAACCCCGTTAACGCGACCGCTCTGTACGTGTCCGCCAGCCGGCCGTGCTGCAGTGTGACCGAGGCAGCCTCACACCTTCGCGGATATGTACACACTGCTGCCCTTTCTTCAGCACAGTCGCTGCCTGCCTTGTTTGCGGTGAGTACACCCTTGAACGCATCACTTGTGTTTACTATCACTTATTGACTTGTGGGCGTGCGCGTGTGCTCGTGGCAAATTGACACACACGTTTTGTCGTGCACAACCGCCGTGGTCTCCTTAGCAACCGAGCCCCCCTACCCTTC
>NC_040034.1:179596-189627 GCF_000972845.2 Larimichthys crocea | reverse complement strand
GTAAATTGACAGAATTCAGTATGAACAGGTCTATAGAATGGAATATGAAATTAAAAGTTGTTATAAGAAATAGGATTATACTGGGGTGCAGATGCAGATTTGCATGTCTCGTCCACCTCCCTTTATTTGGCATGTGTTTACTGAGGCTGGCAGGGAGAGATAATTATAAAAATAGTACAGGACAAGACAAGGAGAAGAGAGACAGGTTAGGGAAGTATCACTTGCATATGAATCATAATGCTCATTATTGTGCAGTTAAACCAAAAAAAGAAAGGATGTTATGATATTAACTGTATCAGTGGGGAGGAAAAAAATGTATAAAAATCCAACTGTTAGAGCTCCTCGAGGAGCCTTTTCTCTGTAACCCCTTTTTGTGTGTTGCACTGTTAAACGCTCCTTCTTGTACAAGAATAATAAACTCAACTTAAACTTTGATACTTTCAATCCAGTCTTCCTTATTCAAGGGTTTTTCTATCTATCTATCTATCTATCTATCTATCTATCTATCTATCTATCTATCTATCTATCTATCTATCTATCTATCTATAACAAAAGTACCAATTAATTAATTTGTCCAAGAACGAATAAGATGAAAAAAAATAGTACAAGGACAAGAGAGACAGGTTAGGGAAGAATCACTTGGATATAAAACATAATGCTCATTACTGAGCAGAAAACCAAAGAAATATGTTATGATATTAACTGTATCAGTGGGGAGGAAAAAAATGTATAAGAACCAACTGTTAGAGCTCCTCAAGGAGCCTTTTCTCAGTGCAAGAATAATGAACTCAACGTAAACTTTGATACTTTGAATCCAGTCTTTCTTATTCCAGGGTTTTTCTTTAAAAATTCCTCATGTAATTTCCCAACTTGGGATAAATAAAGTATATCTATCTATCTATCTATCTATCTATCTATCTATCTATCTATCTATCTATCTATCTATCTATCTATCTATTTATCTATCTATCTATCTATCTATAACAAAAGTACCAATTAATTATTTTTTCCAAGAACGAATAAGATGAAAATAAAAATAGTACAAGGACAAGAGAGACAGGTTAGGGAAGTATCACTTGGATATAAAACATAATGATCATTACTGAGCAGAAAAACAAAAAAGGATGTTATAACCGTGTCAGTGGGGAGGAAAAATCTGTAACCCCTTTTGTGTGTTGCACTATTAAACGCTCCTTCTTGTACAAGAATAATAAATTCCACTTAAACTTTGATACTTTGAATCCAGTCTTCCTTATTCAAGGATTTTTCTTTTAAAAATCCTCATGTAATCTATCTATCTATCTATCTATCTATCTATCTATCTATCTATAACAAAAGTACCAATTAATTAATTCGTCCAAGAACAAAGAAGATGAAAAAAAGTTTCACTTGGATATAAAACATAATGCTCATTACTGAGCAGAAAACCAAAAAATGAGGTGTCTGAGACAGCTCATTAAAAATAAAAAAAAAATGTACAAGGACCAACTGTTAGAGCTCCTCAAGGAGCCTTTTCTCTGTAACCCCTTTTGTGTGTTTTGTGTGTTGCACAGGAGATGTTGCTGTTACCAGTTTGTGTTATGTGGCAACAATGTAAGCCTGTATAGCCTCACTTACAAACATGTATGTCTGTTAATAATAATAATTAATTCACTACACATAAGGTTGTTCAGGGTCGCATCATTAATAAATAACACCTGTAACTCAGAAAGTAATTTTACTTTAAACTTGACATTAAAATACTGTATTTGGCACCGTGATACTTAACCCTGTGTCGTACCTGTAAGGCAGCCTTTATCCCTTTGGGTCCACAACAAAGCTCTACAAATCAAATTGTTATATTCTCATGTATTTTGCACAAAAGTTGGAGCAATATTTAGGATTGAAAACGTGACAAGCAGCGAGTTGAGACCCCGATCTGAGAGGCAGATCTTCCTGACAGGCTGAACTCAGGGTGAAAATTTCCCAAAGCTTGACTTTCATGATCCCCCTCCAGGTCCCGCCCACCTGCTCTCACTACGAGGTTCTCCTCTCTTATTGGCTGCGAGAGCTCGCCCCCTATCCGCTATTGGCTCAAATCGCTTGTCTGTCATCTCACCCTGAGACAGCGCACACGGAGCAATGATGGCGGCGTTCAGTGTGGCTCGTAGCAGCTGCGGCTTGTTGGCCGGTTTGAGGTTGACGTCGTTCAGGAGTTTGGCGCCGGTGAAATATGCCGCAGTCGCCGCTGCTGCGGTGCCGCAGACGAACCTGGTCCGGGACTGCCGTCGGTACTCTGTGGGCCACCTGTCCGTTAAGGAGAGGATTGACAAGAAACGGAAGGCGGCGCTGGTCGGGGGAGGTCAGCACAGGATAGATGCTCAACACAAACGGGTAAAGTCAGCTGCATTGACTTTATTTATCCTAATGACCTGCTTTTATTCTATATACCTACTTAATATATTCATATAACGTTATGTTGACTACTGGAGTGTTTGGAGGTGAGTAGTGATGAGTTCAAGGGCTCTTAGTCAAGTCATTTATTTCCTCACACACTTTAAAGTGACCTTTAAAAAAAAAGCAGGTAGGCTTACCTGTCACTTGTTTTTTTGCCGATTACCAGTGCCCTTGAGCAAGGTGCCAACTTCAAGTGTAAGGTGCAATTCCCACAGTTGCACAGAGAGCACCACCTGAAACTGATACTGTCAGTGTCTAACATGACAGCTCAGTCTGAACGTGCTGAAACCTGTTATGATAAAACAAGTCGTGATAAAACAAGTCGTGATAAAACTAGTCACGATTAAACATGTCGTGATAAAACATGTGATAAAACTAGTTGTGACAAAACTAGTCGTGACAAAACTAGTCGTGACAAAACTAGTCGTGACAAAAACTAGTCGTGACAAAAACATGTCGTGACAAAACAAGTCGTGATAAAGCATGTCGTGATAAAGCATGTCGTGATAAAACTAGTCGTGATTAAAAACATGTCATGATAAAACTAGTCGTGATTAAAAACCTATGATTTTCCATATTGTGACATATGTCTCTTCACATTATCAATTAACAAACTTTAGACTGTTATAATATCAGGTTACAAGTGACTGTGGTTGCTAAAAAAACTAAAAGTGAATAGGTTTGCAACCATTTTTTCAAGGTCCAGTATGTGACATTTAACAGCAGGAATGGAATATGATAACATATTTAGTGTATGTTAATCTGAAAATAAGTTTTTATAATATCTATAAGCAGGAGCGGGTCCATGTTTTCTACAAACCTGGAACAGATAAACTAGACTCTAGATAGGACCTTTTCTGTTTGTTTGCAAGTTTCAGGCCACTGTAGGAGGGTGAGGGGAGGGGTATTCAGTTGGTTGCACCACTGGATGCCACTAAATTCTACACACTGTTACCTTTTTAGTAGTGCAAAACATGCTCCATGTGTTTGCATCACTGTTTACCTTTTTTAATAAAGCAGCTAGGCTTACCTGTCACTCATTGATACTTTCAGCAAGGTAAACATCTTTTTTTTTGCTGAATTTACCAATGCCCTTGAGCAAGGTGCAAATCCTCTGCCAACTTTAAGTAGAAGGTGCAATTCCCACAGTCGCACAGAGAGCACCACCTGAAACTGATACTGTCAGTGTGTAACATGACAGCTCAGTCTGAACGTGCTGAAACATGTCGTGCTAAAACATGTGATTTTTCCATATTTCATTTTATTATAATAACATTTGTTGGTTATCATCAGCCCTGATTTGTTGGTACAATAACTATTATTTTGCACATATTTAACTTCTTTGCACAGATCTAGGTCATAGGTTAACACATGTTTACTATAGTATAGGTTATTGTGGCTATAGTACCTATACTAGTAGTAGTACAGGTATCTTAATGCATGCTTAGTGTGTGTTTGCTCTGTCTTATGCTGCTACTGGATGCTTGAATTTTCCTCAGGATCAATAAAGGATCTATCAATCCATCCAAAAATCTAAAAAATTTGTATGAACTTGCAGGGTAAGCTGACAGCCAGGGAGCGAGTGGAGCTTCTGCTGGACCCGGACTCCTTTGTGGAGTCGGACATGTTCGTGGAGCATCGCTGCTCCGACTTCGGCATGGAGCAGGATAGGAACAAGGTAACAAGTTTGCACGCTGGGTTTACGATTTGGCATCAAGAAACAAGAAGCTAGTTCCTCCTCTGGGCTTAAATATCTGTTGTCACAACAGCTTTCTCTTTTTCTGTCGTAGTTTCCGGGTGACAGTGTTGTGACAGGTCGAGGCCGGATCAACGGCAGGCTGGTTTATGTGTTCAGTCAGGTACGGTGTGTAGTTTTACTGTAAGAATATTGTAACAATACACAGCAGCTTGGTTTCATCTGTGCATCATTATCTCTGTCTTGCCCTTTCTGTTTCTCTCAGGACTTCACAGTGTTTGGTGGCAGCCTGTCTGGAGCTCATGCACAGAAGATCTGTAAGGTAAAAACTCAGTTTCTTAACCCTCTGTGGGTGCTGTCAATGATTTCTGTTTGACCTCTTAAGTTTAATGCATATTTAAAATGTTCTGTGCTCAGATTATGGACCAGGCCATGACAGTCGGAGCCCCGGTCATCGGGTTGAATGACTCCGGAGGAGCTCGGATCCAGGAGGGAGTGGAATCTCTGGCTGGATATGCAGATATATTCCTGGTATGAGTCATGACACCATAATCAGACGCATGACGCCTCAAGATCTGATTTTACACCGTGAAACAAGTGATAGGATCATCTCTTGACAAGTTTTGAGGCGTGCCACTACACGTACCTCGCATTTTTGTGCATTTAACATATTCCCATGTTGATATTTTGAGATTCCTATAGCCATATAACATTCTCCTTCTCCAGAGGAACGTGCTGGCTTCAGGAGTCGTCCCTCAGATCTCCCTCATCATGGGTCCCTGTGCAGGAGGAGCTGTCTACTCCCCCGCGCTGACAGATTTCACCTTCATGGTTAAGGTAGGTTAATTTTTAGTTTAGCCTCAGCAGACACCCCAAAATGTTTCAGTGTATTCTCACTCGCATTAGCCTGACAGCTGTTCATACGTGTGTGTTTGTGTAGGACACATCATACCTGTTCATCACAGGACCTGATGTCGTGAAGTCTGTCACCAACGAAGACGTGACCCAAGAGGAGCTCGGAGGAGCCAAAACTCACACCACCGTATCTGGTTAGTTTGTAAAAATCGCTGACTTTTACTCCTGATGCTCGTTTTCGGCTTTGTTGAGAAGTTTTATTTAATGCCTCCACTTCCAAAAATCAATCTTAATCCAGTCAACATAAAATCTCGTCTTTAGGGTCTTAAAGGTGTCTCTGTCTTGTTGTCAGGAGTGGCTCACCACGCGTTTGAGAACGACATCGAAGCCTTGCTCAACATGCGAGAGTTCTTCAACTTCCTGCCGCTAAGCAACCAGGATCCCTCCCCCATCAGGGAGTGCCACGACCCCAGGTGACCAATCAGCTTCACCTCCACTTCACAGAACAACCAATCACTCGTTCTTAACAGGGGAGTATCGGTTCGTATCCCAACCCGTGTCTGATTCCTCGTTCCTTTTTTCCAGCGATCGTCTGGTGCCGTCATTGGACGGCATCGTCCCGTTTGAGACGACTAAAGCCTACGACATGCTGGATATCATTCACACGGTATGTGCACGCACACACACAAACACACAGACACACACGATTTCTGCACGACGTAAATGTTTTTTTTCTTCTTCCTTCATCCGTTCAGATCGTGGATGAGAGGGACTTCTTTGAGATCATGCCCAACTACGCCAAAAACATCGTGGTGGGATTCGCCCGCATGAACGGACGCACTGTAGGCATCGTGGGTAATCAGCCCAAAGTAGCTTCGGGTAGGTAAACAAAAGAAATTATATATGCAAACAAAACAAAAGTACGACGAATAAGTTGGAAACAAATGAAATATTAGTTGATCAGAAATCTTCATTTCTGTTTTCGTTCATCAGGTTGCTTGGACATTAACTCCTCGGTGAAGGGAGCTCGTTTCGTACGCTTCTGCGACGCGTTCAATATTCCCATCATCACATTTGTGGACGTGCCAGGCTTCCTGCCAGGTATTCTTTTGAAAACACACACTCACGTTTACATGCACGGAGTAATCCAGCAGTTGGATTCTCTCCTGAGTCGCCCTGCTGCTGTGAATAATGCAGTTAACAGAATGTTTTTGAAAGTCTTAACAGATGGAACAACCCGTCTGCAGAAAAAGTAGGAAAAGCAGCTCACGGTAATATAAATTCATACTGCAGTAACACGTGGTCATCGACAGGTACCGCTCAGGAGTACGGAGGCATCATCCGACACGGAGCCAAGCTGCTGTACGCCTTCGCAGAGGCCACCGTGCCCAAAATAACCGTCATCACCAGAAAGGTGCGTGAGAACAAAGAGTGTGTCGGGGAACTACTTTCTCTGGCTCAACATGAGGCTGAGGTGTAACAGGATGTTTACCTTACCTGTGTGTGTCGGAGGTTTGATTAAACACTCGTAGCTCTTCACCCGAGCGAATAACTCAACACTTCAAAATAAAAGCCATCGTAAATCTCTTTACTGGAAGACTTTGAATGTGAAGCGGCCGCACAGAGTTGAGTTTTCATTAGAAGAAGCATTGTAATATATTGTATATATTTATATATGTGTGTGTGTGTGTGTGTGTCTCAGGCTTACGGTGGAGCCTACGACGTGATGAGCTCCAAACACTTGAGAGGAGACGTGAACTACGCCTGGCCCTCAGCTGAGGTTGCTGTCATGGGTGCCAAGGTACAAACACACTCCTTTTTTTTTCCTCTTCTCTTGATCTGACAGCGTCTAAGTTTCCTTTCCTTCTCTTTCAGGGTGCCGTGCAGATTATCTTCAGAGGAAAGGAGAACCAGGCCGAGGCCGAGGCCGAATACGTGGAGAAGTTCGCCAACCCCTTCCCAGCTGCCGTCAGAGGTATAAAACTTCTTTTTATAGCTCTCCAAAAAAAAGCACATCGCTTCAGAAACTTCTTTTTTCTCACCGGCCCAATTGTTTTTTTTGTTTTTAGGTTTCGTGGACGACATCATCGAGCCGTCGACCACTCGCAAGAAGATCTGCAGAGACCTGGAGGTGCTGGCCAGCAAGAAGCAGGTCAACCCCTGGAAGAAACACGCCAACATTCCTCTGTGAAACACGTTAACACTATCTCTCAAGGCGCTCGCACATCGAAACGAACCACAGTGATACCCTGTGACGACGACTCGCCGTCATTTTTACCACTCCACTGAAAGCCGCACACACTGCTACTTACTTTGTAGGTGCTTAACAGCAGCCCGACACTTCCTTCCAGCTCACTGCTTATGTTTCCAACTCTGTGTTGAAACATTAAACCTTGAGCTGTGGAAGAGATTTGGGGTGCACCTACCACTGATAATGCAATCCTAACACATTTTTACAGTACCTGAACAGTATACTACCCCGGTCACACACATTCAAGGTAAATTCTCATGTCTTTAGTGACCATATTGGTCATTGTTTTTTGGTATATTTTGACATTTTAAAAACAAGATTGTGTCTGAAAGGGCAACTGAACAAAGACAAACAGTCAACGTGATGAGTTTTAGTGCAGAAATCCAAATATACTGTAGTCTGTTGTGTTTCCAGAGTTGTACTGTATTTAGCGCTCATGGTTTCCGGTGTGTACAGCAGTTTGCTCTTTCAGATGCACTCCCTGTGTGTGACGTTGTCCTCCGTTAAGGTCAAGAAAAATTCATCGTTACACCTTGAAACTGTGCCTTCTCTCTCTCTCTCTCGGGCAGGTTCTGCTATTTGTAAAAATAAACCATGGACTTAATACCGTGTGTGTTTTCTTTGACCTTTTTATTTATAGGTGAGTGTTTATGATGTAATCCACATAGTCAGATGGTTTGGAAAATTTGCTGCTTTATTCAGTGTGAGTGTGAGAGGAATTGAAGGTCCAGGCAAAATTTGGTGTTGGAGTTTCAAAAAGAGCTGAAGTATTGAAATTATTATTGGAATAAATGACAAATGACATTGTGGGAAATACACCCAATGGCTTTCTGGCCGAGGAATACGTGAGAATATCAGATGTTTGTATGGTGGATAAGATACAGCTGGCCGTCGTTGGTTTGGTATAAAAACTGGAAACGTCTTGGCCGTGGACTGAACGTGACAAAATCCAAATACCAGAACATGTAAAGTACGGAGCGAAGCGACCACCGGAGACACCGGAGATTTGTTTACAATCTTCTAGAGTCACATCAACCTCATCTACCTCAGAGAGATGAAAATACAAGTTGAAACTTAAATCGCCTTCGCAGAGGCCACCGTGCCCAAAATAACCGTCATCACCAGAAAGGTGCGTGAAACAAAGAGTGGTGTCGGGGAACTACTTTCTCTGGCTCAACTGACTGAGGTTGTAACAGATGTTTACCTCACCTGTGTGTGTCGGAGGTTTGATTAAACACTCGAGCTCTTCACCCGAGCGAATAACTCAACACTTCAAAATAAAGCCATCGTAAATCTCTTTACTGGAAGACTTTGAATGTGAAGCGGCCGTAAGGAGTTGAGTTTTCATTAGAAAAGCATTGTAATATATTGTATGTACTTATATAGATATAAGACGTGTGTGTGTGTGTGTGTGTGTGTGTGTGTGTGTGTCAGGCTTACGGAGGAGCCTACGACGTGATGAGCTCCAAACACTTGAGAGGAGACGTGAACTATGCCTGGCCCCAGCTGAGGTTGCTGTCATGGGCCAAGGTACAAACACACTTTTTTTTTTTTTCTCTGCTTGTCTCTCCTCTTCTCTTGATCTGACAGTGTCTAAGTTTCCTTTCTTTCTCTTCAGGGTGCCGTGCAGATCATCTTCAGAGGAAAGGAGAACCAGGCCGAGGCCGAGGCCGAATACGTGGAGAAGTTCGCCAACCCCTTCCCAGCTGCCGTCAGAGGTCTAAAACTTTTCTTCTTCTTTTTATAGCTCTCCAAAAAAAGCACAACGCTTCAGAAACTTCTTTTTTCTCACCGGCCCAATTGTTTTTTTTTTCTTTTTAGGTTTCGTGGACGACATCATCGAGCCGTCGACCACTCGCAAGAAGATCTGCAGAGACCTGGAGGTGCTGGCCAGCAAGAAGCAGGTCAACCCCTGGAAGAAACACGCCAACATTCCTCTGTGAAACACACCCCGACTGTTTCCACATAACACTATCTCTCAAGGCGCTCCGCACATCGAAACGAACCACAGTGATACCCCGTGACGGCGACTCGCCGTCATTTTTACCACTCCACTGAAAGCCGCACACACTGCTACTTACTTTGTAGGTGCTTAACAGCAGCCCGACACTCCTTCCAGCTCACTGCTTATGTTCCAACTCTGTGTTGAAACATTAAACTTGAGCTGTGGAAGAGATTTGGGGGGTGCACCTACCACTGATAATGCAATCCTAACACATTTTTACAGTACCTGAACAGTATACTACCCCGGTCACACACATTCAAGGTAAATTCTCATGTCTTAGTGGCCATATTGGTCATTGTTTTTTGGTATATTTTGACATTTTAAAAACAGATTGTGTCTGAAAGGAAACTGAACGAAGAGTCAACGTGATGATTTTAGTGCAGAAATCCAAATATACTGTAGTCTGTTGTGTTTCCAGAGTTGTACTGCATTTAGCGCTCATGGTTTCCGGTGTGTACAGCAGTTTGCTCTTTCAGATGCACCCCTGTGTGTGACGTTGTCCTCCGTTAAGGTCAAGAAAAATTCATCGTTACACCTTGAAACTGTGCCTTCTCTCTCTCTCTCTCGGCAGGTTCGCTATTTGTAAAAATAAACCATGGACTTAATACCGTGTGTGTTTTCTTTGACCTTTTTATTTATAGGTGGTGTTTATGATGTAATACACATAGTTCAGATGGTTTGGAAAATTTGCTGCTTTATTCAGTGTGAGTGTGTGAGAGGAATTGAAGGTCCAGGCAAAATTTGGTGTTGGAGTTTCAAAAAGAGCTGAAGTATTCAAAGTATTATTG